>NW_026521044.1:147500-228531 GCF_023375685.1 Ictalurus furcatus | reverse complement strand
TGAGCAGATTTGTCAAATGAAACTTTTTCCTTCTTATCCACTGCTACGGTGAACTAAAGAGTAGATATTCAAATTACAACTGCTAAATATGACTAGCATTAGCTACGTGTAGTAGTGCAAAATAGTCCATCAAATGTATTAGCAGGTGTAGCCAATACACGAGTCCACTATTGGTCATATCACTATTGAGAACATGCCCCCAAATTCATTGCTTTAGTAGAATTTAATTGTAAGTGAAATGATACTCACATTGTAATGTCCTTAGTATTTGTTTCAGTCTACAGGATCTCTAACACTCTGTTAAATGAATAAATGTAAATGTACTACGACGTAAATTTTGTTTTGAATCAATTAATGCAGAAATTACACACAATATTAAGTTGATGTAATTATCAACATTATTATGTCAACACAACTCATCAAAATAATGTGTACAACTTTAAATATTTAATTAATTCAATAAATTAGAATTTTTATCTTGCAACCACACATTAAATTTAGATTGTGGGGGTTTGTTTTGTATAGCTCCGCTGTTAGAAAAATACATGATGGTTGAATGTGAACATAAATGAGCAGAATGTAAGCTTGTGAAATAAATTAAACTTTATTTGATTGCACTTTTGAGAAAATGGCATGACTTTGAATAAAAATGTACTGAAATAAATACTCTAAAACATTGATATCCTGAAGAAATGTAAAAAAAAAAGTTTTTACATACCTTCTAAATAGGAGGTAAACGTTTTAAAGACGGTGTTTTATAAGAAACGCGCGTATTACGTGCCTTCTAAACCTAACCCTTTAGGATGTAAAATGTTTAAAGTGCTGCTTAAAAGAATCGAGAGTTTTGTTTAAACTAGAAGACACATTTCCGGGCGATGTCTTGTAGGTGTATACACACTGTCCTACACGTGTTTCCCGGTGACAGTTCTGTAGATAGTGTAAATTTTACATTTATGAGCTCTGGTGACAGTGTCTGAAGTGTGTGTGTATGTGGTGTGTGGGTGTGCGTGCGTGTGTGTGGGTGTGTTAGAGAGAGAGAGAGAGAGAGAGAGAGAGAGAGTCATGTGTTTCTTGGGGGTTTGCTGACCAGAATGCTTACAGTGTGTTTATGTTAATGAATTAAGGGACGAGTCGTGTGTTTCAGGGTTAACGATCCCTACCAATGTGTACATTTGTGGTTTAAGTGAATCTTTGTTTCTGAAATTACTTCTGTGGTAATTATCAGTTTGTGTAACTAATCTATCAGAAAATACTAGACCTGGTGACTGAATGTGGTAGATGTATTAGAATTTTGGACATGTTATGCATGTGTAGCTCCCTATGTGTATGATCTATGTGTAATCCTTCTGTCAAGAAATGAGCAGACTGAGGTCTGTGAAATAATTGAACTATTTATTGGCTACGTTGTTGAGAAAAACACTGTGATGTGTAAAACATTTCTACAGTCCTTCAAGGCTGTATGATGTCGTTGTTCTCTTTTACTGAAAGAAAGGTCAAAACCATCGGTGTTATTCGTTGTGGAGACTGAAGTGACAATATGTCTGAAGAAAATGAAAATATGTATTACATATCCTACCTTCTAACCAGGTTAATTTAAGGGTGAAAAAAAACTTTTTTAAAGAAGGTGTTTTAAAAGAGTCGTGCATTTTGTTTAAACTATAAACAAGATTTCAGAAAATGGTACGCCAACGAGGATACTTACACAGAACTATCGCTAAATACATAAGCTTTTGTCTATGCTTTGACATCCCATGTCCCAGCAGTACATTTATGACCTCTGATGACCATGTGGGTGTGCGGGGGTGGGTGTGTGAGAGAGAGAGAGACACAGGTGTTCTTTTGGGGTTTTGCTGACCAGAATTCTTACAAATGTGTTTTGTTAACGAATTAAAGGGAATCGTGTGTCTCAGTGTTAAAATAATGGTTAAGACGTCGTAGTTAAAAAACAGAAGAAACTCTGCAACTATCTGTTACAATGTCTGCTCCGAGAAAGCCTAATATCCTTAGAAGATTGCTGTGTATTCACCAACAAGAGGACCTGTTGAAATGAGAGAGGACCTGACTTTTGCTCCAAATTTTTTTTTTTAAAAAACCAAGATGTTAGTTTGACAATTTATTAATGAAGGTATTGTAAATACGTTGTTGTTTAACCCTGAGCAGGGCGTCAACAACTCCAAAGATCGTGTCTTAAGTCCATGGGTTTAGTTAGGAGGTAGAAAAACATTTAAAGATGGTGTTTTAAAAGAGTCGTGCATTTTGTTTAAACTATAAACAAGATTTCAGAAAATGGTTCGCCAACGAGGATACTTACACAGAACTATCGCTAAATACATAAGCTTTTGTCTATGCTTTGACATCCCATGTCCCAGCAGTACAATTATGACCTCTGATGACCATGTGGGTGTGCGAGGGTGGGTGTGTGAGAGAGAGAGAGAGACACACAGCTGTTCTTTTGGGGTTTTGCTGACCAGAATTCTTACAAATGTGTTTGTTAACGAATTAAAGGGAGTCGTGTGTCAAAGTGTTAAAATAATGGTTAAGACGTTGTAGTTAAAACACAGAAGAAACTCTGCAACTATCTGTTACAGTGTCTGCTCCGAGAAATCCTAATACCCTTAGAAGATTGCTGTGTATTCAATAACAAGAGGACCTGTTGAAATGAGAGAGGACCTGACTTTTGCTCAAAAAAAAACAAACAAAAAAACCAAGAGGTTAGATTGACAAATTATTAATGAAGGTAATGTAAAGACGTTGTTGTTTAACCCTGAGCAGGGCGTCAACAACTCCAAAGGTAGTGTCTTAAGTCCGAGGGTTTAGTTAGGAGGTAGAAAAAACATTTAAAGATGGTGTTTTAAAAGAAACAAGTGTTTCATCCTTAATGGTAAAAAAGAAAAGTGTTTGTACTCCAATATGAAATAAAATGGTGGAGACACACCGAGTACATTTCTGTTCCACAGTCTATAAGGATCCCCAAACTTCATGTAGTGTGGAAAAATATATACACCCTCCGTGACTATGTTACTTAAGGTTTAAACATTTTTATTTTGTGATGGCAGCAAGACAAAACGGTTGTGCATTTGGTATCTGGTGATTTTAGAATTAGGCCCCAAATGTCAAATATGTTTTGTGTATGGCTTCATCAGGTAAAGATCACGATGGTATGGAAAGAGTATACAAGAGTAATTGGGGTGATCTAATGCTTAGGACTTGTACAGTACTTCAACTCGGGAACGTCCCACCATGGCGTTCAGAGAGACGTTATCTATGGTACACGTATATATAATATAGATCAGATCACCAGTCTGTCTTTACCCAGTCCTGATCTGGGGGTTCGGGGAGGGGGGGATTACAGTTCAGGCATATTTCCAACAGAACAGAATATTAGACATTTAGTGTAAACTAGTGAAAAAAAAATAATAAAATCTCTGAAATATTTCAGTGAAAATAGTGGTCCATATTTAATGCATTATATTAGAAATGACAGTACAGTCTTTGTTGATCAGTTACCAACTCATACTTTATAATAATTTGTTTAGGAGCATCTGAATCTGGCAAATAACTTCTATTGCATTTAGGCATACAATAAAAGTTAATAAAAAAATTAGGAAGAAATGACTTGTGCACTACTGCTGCGGATATTAAGTCAAACCATTTTGTTCAAACTTCAGCATGACCCATAGAGAAGCAGAAACTTATGGCACCTTATGAATACCATGTGAAGGATTAAGTTGACTCGTCCCTTACAGTTACAAAGACATGACCTTGTGCAGGATCACCTTCGCACCAGCATCGATCCCCTCTTCTCCCATTTCAACGTATAAGAAAAGGCAAAAAGTAATATAAGATGTATAAGAATATATTTATAAAATATAACACATTATGAGGAAGAAATATAAAATATTATTTAACAAGGTCTGCCGTTCAGCCCTCTTAACTGTAAGAGCATCATCAGTATTGTACAGCAGTTGGGGAACAGTAGTTAGCTTTCAGATGTCAGATATAAAACAACTTTTTGAGTCACAGTGCCAAACTACTGGTATTATATTCGGATCCTTCTTTTTCAGCATGAAGGACTGGCATTTATTTAATAGACAGATGGTACAGCCATATACTTGGTCAGAGAATTTAGGAATTTCTTTGAGAAAGGTTCATTGTTTTTGTTCTTTTATCATAGCTTCAGTTTGTATACTTACTTTGGTTAGTGACTTAAACTGTTTTATTAGGTACTGACAGATTTCATTAACAGGGAACGATGATAAGTGAAGATTAAGCTGGTATGCGTGTACAAAATAAAACTGTCTATATGTATATTTGTCTGCTATGTATCTGTTTAAACACTGTTGTAATGGCGATATAAAGAGAGAGAGATACCCATTTACTAATTCTAGAACCCCTTTCCACCTTTTCAATTCGTTATACATTTTTTCTTTTCAAGCATCGTGTTCAGACATTGCAAAATCATCAGTCTGAAGGTTAGGGTTACTTAGATTTTGCTTCTTCAGCATCAAAAAAAGTCTAAACATTAATCTTATTATTAAACTCAGAAACACTATAACTGTCTGGTTGTGATCATAATAAAAGGCAACGTGAAAGGTGACTTAATTCCCAATGAGATTTCTCTATGTTCTCTATGACCTTTCTACAGTATATGCCATTAATCCTAGTTCCAGCCATCATTACAGCACGGGAGAGGAAATCTCGTTTATCAGATGTGTGATGTACGTCTAGACAATCTGATAACAAACTACACACACAACATTTATGTTGAGAAAATTCAGCTCGATCTTGTTTCCCAAATAACATTGGATCAGATCCATAGTTTACAGCATCTGTCCCACACGTATTTAATCTGTATTACGAGTACTGAACAAGTTAGAGGAGGAGAAAATGTAGATTTACTGTTCATTGGAACTTTATTGTTTATTTAGATCTGTCTTGATTCATTTTCATATTCAAATTTTAAAAAAATACATAACGTAACATAACATAACGTATGAATGTAGGAACATGGATTTTCACCATGCGACTCTTTTCAGAAAATGGTCTTTCTCTGTTTCTTATGCACACAGAACCTACTTTTTCTTTTCATAAAATCATATACACCAATTTACTATTCCTGTATAGGGTTTGAGTAAATATAGATAAACTCATTAATGTACTGTAGCTCTCAGAGTTACTTACACTACCCCACTTGGTAATTCAGACCATAACCTCATCTTGTTAACAGTTCCTTTCCTGCAGTTCAGTCTGTCCACAAGGAATAGGTACACTCAGTAACGATAGGGTTAGGCAATACATGTGCATCACTTTGTTTCAAAGGGTGGTGGAGATAAAGACACGTTGTGGAAAGTAGTAATACAGATATCAGAAGGAATGACCTGTTTGAGCTGAGTGAATGAAATCAGTAAACTAAAACACTTTATTAGTGGTTAATTAACACACCCTATTGCATCCTATAAGAGATTAATCACATTCATAGACAACAAACGCAATTCTACAACATGGATCTACAAAAAATTACATGAACACACAACTATGTTACTATATTTAATAATTAATTATTAATTAATTTAACTATGTTAAATAGATATGATATTTAATAGATATTAGACTTTTTATGATGTAATAATAAAATGTATTTTTTTAAAATTTGAATATGAAAATGAATCAAGACAGATCTAAATAAACAATAAAGTTCCAATGAACAGTAAATCTACATTTTCTCCTCCTCTAACTTGTTCAGTACTCGTAATACAGATTAAATACGTGTGGGACAGATGCTGTAAACTATGGATCTGATCCAATGTTATTTGGAACAAAGATCGAGCTGAATTTTCTCAACATAAATGTTGTGTGTGTAGTTTGTTATCAGATTGTCTAGACGTACATCACACATCTGATAAACGAGATTTCCTCTCCCGTGCTGTAATGATGGCTGGAAACTAGGACTTAATGGCATATACTGTAGAAAGGTCATAGAGAACATAGAGAAATCTCATTGGGAATTAAGTCACCTTTCACGTTGCCTTTTATTATGATCACAACCAGACAGTTATAGTGTTTCTGAGTTTAATAATAAGATTAATGTTTAGACTTTTTTTGATGCTGAAGAAGCAAAAATCTAAGTAACCCTTAACCTTCAGACTGATGATTTGCAATGTCTGAACACGATGCTTGAAAAGAAAAATGTATAACGAACTTGAAAAGGTGGAAAGGGGTTCTATGAATTAGTAAATGGGTATCTCTCTCTCTTTATATCGCCATTACAACAGTGTTTTAAACAGATACATAGCAGACAAATATACATATAGACAGTTTTATTTTGTACACGCATACCAGCTTAATCTTCACTTATCATCGTTCCCTGTTAATGAAATCTGTCAGTACCTAATAAAACAGTTTAAGTCACTAACCAAAGTAAGTATACAAACTGAAGCTATGATAAAAGAACAAAAACAATGAACCTTTCTCAAAGAAATTCCTAAATTCTCTGACCAAGTATATGGCTGTACCATCTGTCTATTAAATAAATGCCAGTCCTTCATGCTGAAAAAGAAGGATCCGAATATAATACCAGTAGTTTGGCACTGTGACTCAAAAAGTTGTTTTATATCTGACATCTGAAAGCTAACTACTGTTCCCCAACTGCTGTACAATACTGATGATGCTCTTACAGTTAAGAGGGCTGAACGGCAGACCTTGTTAAATAATATTTTATATTTCTTCCTCATAATGTGTTATATTTTATAAATATATTCTTATACATCTTATATTACTTTTTGCCTTTTCTTATACGTTGAAATGGGAGAAGAGGGGATCGATGCTGGTGCGAAGGTGATCCTGCACAAGGTCATGTCTTTGTAACTGTAAGGGACGAGTCAACTTAATCCTTCACATGGTATTCATAAGGTGCCATAAGTTTCTGCTTCTCTATGGGTCATGCTGAAGTTTGAACAAAATGGTTTGACTTAATATCCGCAGCAGTAGTGCACAAGTCATTTCTTCCTAATTTTTTTATTAACTTTTATTGTATGCCTAAATGCAATAGAAGTTATTTGCCAGATTCAGATGCTCCTAAACAAATTATTATAAAGTATGAGTTGGTAACTGATCAACAAAGACTGTACTGTCATTTCTAATATAATGCATTAAATATGGACCACTATTTTCACTGAAATATTTCAGAGATTTTATTATTTTTTTTTCACTAGTTTACACTAAATGTCTAATATTCTGTTCTGTTGGAAATATGCCTGAACTGTAATCCCCCCCTCCCCCGAACCCCCAGATCAGGACTGGGTAAAGACAGACTGGTGATCTGATCTATATATATATACGTGTACCATAGATAACGTCTCTCTGAACGCCATGGTGGGACGTTCCCGAGTTGAAGTACTGTACAAGTCCTAAGCATTAGATCACCCCAATTACTCTTGTATACTCTTTCCATACCATCGTGATCTTTACCTGATGAAGCCATACACAAAACATATTTGACATTTGGGGCCTAATTCTAAAATCACCAGATACCAAATGCACAACCGTTTTGTCTTGCTGCCATCACAAAATAAAAATGTTTAAACCTTAAGTAACATAGTCACGGAGGGTGTATATATTTTTCCACACTACATGAAGTTTGGGGATCCTTATAGACTGTGGAACAGAAATGTACTCGGTGTGTCTCCACCATTTTATTTCATATTGGAGTACAAACACTTTTCTTTTTTACCATTAAGGATGAAACACTTGTTTCTTTTAAAACACCATCTTTAAATGTTTTTTCTACCTCCTAACTAAACCCTCGGACTTAAGACACTACCTTTGGAGTTGTTGACGCCCTGCTCAGGGTTAAACAACAACGTCTTTACATTACCTTCATTAATAATTTGTCAATCTAACCTCTTGGTTTTTTTTGTTTGTTTTTTTTTTGAGCAAAAGTCAGGTCCTCTCTCATTTCAACAGGTCCTCTTGTTATTGAATACACAGCAATCTTCTAAGGGTATTAGGATTTCTCGGAGCAGACACTGTAACAGATAGTTGCAGAGTTTCTTCTGTGTTTTAACTACAACGTCTTAACCATTATTTTAACACTTTGACACACGACTCCCTTTAATTCGTTAACAAACACATTTGTAAGAATTCTGGTCAGCAAAACCCCAAAAGAACAGCTGTGTGTCTCTCTCTCTCTCTCACACACCCACCCTCGCACACCCACATGGTCATCAGAGGTCATAATTGTACTGCTGGGACATGGGATGTCAAAGCATAGACAAAAGCTTATGTATTTAGCGATAGTTCTGTGTAAGTATCCTCGTTGGCGAACCATTTTCTGAAATCTTGTTTATAGTTTAAACAAAATGCACGACTCTTTTAAAACACCATCTTTAAATGTTTTTCTACCTCCTAACTAAACCCATGGACTTAAGACACGATCTTTGGAGTTGTTGACGCCCTGCTCAGGGTTAAACAACAACGTATTTACAATACCTTCATTAATAAATTGTCAAACTAACATCTTGGTTTTTTAAAAAAAAAAATTTGGAGCAAAAGTCAGGTCCTCTCTCATTTCAACAGGTCCTCTTGTTGGTGAATACACAGCAATCTTCTAAGGATATTAGGCTTTCTCGGAGCAGACATTGTAACAGATAGTTGCAGAGTTTCTTCTGTTTTTTAACTACGACGTCTTAACCATTATTTTAACACTGAGACACACGATTCCCTTTAATTCGTTAACAAACACATTTGTAAGAATTCTGGTCAGCAAAACCCCCAAAAGAACACCTGTGTCTCTCTCTCTCTCACACACCCACCCCCGCACACCCACATGGTCATCAGAGGTCATAAATGTACTGCTGGGACATGGGATGTCAAAGCATAGACAAAAGCTTATGTATTTAGCGATAGTTCTGTGTAAGTATCCTCGTTGGCGTACCATTTTCTGAAATCTTGTTTATAGTTTAAACAAAATGCACGACTCTTTTAAAACACCTTCTTTAAAAAAGGTTTTTTTTCACCCTTAAATTAACCTGGTTAGAAGGTAGGATATGTAATACATATTTTCATTTTCTTCAGACATATTGTCACTTCAGTCTCCACAACGAATAACACCGATGGTTTTGACCTTTCTTTCAGTAAAAGAGAACAACGACATCATACAGCCTTGAAGGACTGTAGAAATGTTTTACACATCACAGTGTTTTTCTCAACAACGTAGCCAATAAATAGTTCAATTATTTCACAGACCTCAGTCTGCTCATTTCTTGACAGAAGGATTACACATAGATCATACACATAGGGAGCTACACATGCATAACATGTCCAAAATTCTAATACATCTACCACATTCAGTCACCAGGTCTAGTATTTTCTGATAGATTAGTTACACAAACTGATAATTACCACAGAAGTAATTTCAGAAACAAAGATTCACTTAAAACCACAAATGTACACATTGGTAGGGATCGTTAAACCCTGAAACACACGACTCGTCCCTTAATTCATTAACATAAACACACTGTAAGCATTCTGGTCAGCAAACCCCCAAGAAACACATGACTCTCTCTCTCTCTCTCTCTCTCTCTCTCTCTAACACACCCACACACACGCACGCACACCCACACACCCACATACACACACACTTCAGACACTGTCACCAGAGCTCATAAATGTAAAATTTACACTATCTACAGAACTGTCACCCCGGGAAAACACGTGTAGGACAGTGTGTATACACCTACAAGACATCGCCCGGAAAATGTGTCTTCTAGTTTAAACAAAACTCTCGATTCTTTTAAGCAGCACTTTAAACATTTTACATCCTAAAGGGTTAGGTTTAGAAGGCACGTAATACGCGCGTTTCTTATAAAACACCGTCTTTAAAACGTTTACCTCCTATTTAGAAGGTATGTAAAAACTTTTTTTTTTTACATTTCTTCAGGTATATCAATGTTTTAGAGTATTTATTTCAGTACATTTTTATTCAAAGTCATGCCATTTTCTCAAAAGTGCAATCAATAAAGTTTAATTTATTTCACAAGCTTACATTCTGCTCATTTATGTTCACATTCAACCATCATGTATTTTCTAACAGCGGAGCTATACAAAACAAACCCCCACAATCTAAATTTAATGTGTGGTTGCAAGATAAAAATTCTAATTTATTGAATTAATTAAATATTTAAAGTTGTACACATTATTTTGATGAGTTGTGTTGACATAATAATGTTGATAATTACATCAACTTAATATTGTGTGTAATTTCTGCATTAATTGATTCAAAACAAAATTTACGTCGTAGTACATTTACATTTATTCATTTAACAGAGTGTTAGAGATCCTGTAGACTGAACAAATACTAAGGACATTACAATGTGAGTATCATTTCACTTACAATTAAATTCTACTAAAGCAATGAATTTGGGGCATGTTCTCAATAGTGATATGACCAATAGTGGACTCGTGTATTGGCTACACCTGCTAATACATTTGATGGACTATTTTGCACTACTACACGTAGCTAATGCTAGTCATATTTAGCAGTGTAATTTGAATATCTACTCTTTAGTTCACCGTAGCAGTGGATAAGAAGGAAAAAGTTTCATTTGACAAATCTGCTCATCTAGAGAGGGCTTTTCATTTGTGCTATAGGAAAAGATAAGCATGATTACATTTCTGCTTATTCATGTAAACCTCAACTACATTGTGTAATCCAATTTCATGTATTGATACATTTTTTATTTTTATTTTTTAAAATCTTTTGTCATTCGCACACGTAGCCTTCTAGCTCCACAGCCTTTGGACTGTGGATAGTTCTATGAGAGAGATAAAAGTAGTAGACACAGAGTGTTTCTTTTTTTGTCTATATTGCTCATTTCATTCAGTGCTTTAACGTCTATAAATCCTGCAGAGATGTTACGTATGAGATTTGTAATGTAAATCACACTGGATTTTACTTACTATTGTTATAAAAACTTAAAGGCAGTCATTTTTCCAGGTTTAAAAGACTGCATTCTACTGCAGACAATCTAAATGGAGAAACGTAATTTTAAAATGATTGTCAACTTAACAAACTTGTGTTCATAATTATGGTAATTTAGTACATAACACTTAAATTCCTTTTAAATAATGTGAAATAAAGTGTGTTTGTGTGTGTGATATTTTTGTTTGTATGTGGGATACACATGGCCGTACCAGGTATGGTCACGATTTGGATGTGAACCAGATTTAACAAAACTATATATATTCTTATGACCTACCACAGAGAGCTTCATATTCTATGTGAAGAGGAAAAACATGAGTATGCAACTTGTGTCTGTGTGGGGTGGGGTGCAGTGGGGTGGGGTGGGGGGGGGGAACAAATGGTCATACCAGGTATGGTCACGATTTGGATGTGAACCAGATTTAACAAAACTAATATATATTTTTATGTCCTACCACAGAGAGTTTCATATTCTATGTGAAGAGGAAAAACATGAGTATGCAACTTGTGTCTGTGTGGGTGGGGTGGGGTGGGGTGGGGGAACAAATGGTCGTACCAGGTTATGGTCACGATTTGGATGTGAACCAGATTTAACAAAACTATATATATTTTTATGTCCTACCACAGAGAGTTTCATATTCTATGTGAAGAGGAAAAACATGAGTATGCAACTTGTGTCTGTGTGGGGTGGGGTGGGGTGGGGTGGGGGAACAAATGGTCGTACCAGGTATGGTCACGATTTGGATGTGAACCAGATTTAACAAAACTATATATATTTTTATGTCCTACCACAGAGAGTTTCATATTCTATGTGAAAAGAATGTACCAGGTGTGCGCAACGTGTGGGGCGGAAAAACACACATGGCAGCACCATATATGGTCACGAATGGAGGTGATCCAGATTTAACATAACTATTCATATTTTTATGATCATGACCTTTGATCTAGATATAGAGAGTTAGAATGTGTATCTTTTTGACCTTTGACCTATACCTGTCAAAACTACGGTTACAATATATACAAACTATCTCTCTCTACCAGCCACCAAACTTGTCATCGAGACTGATGAGGACCTCCGCCGGAACGTGTCTCAGCAGACGTGGAAAGGCCTGGCCATCAAAGATTTTGGTGGAGAGAAAGGGCTAGGTAAAAAAAACAAAAAAAAAACTTTTTTGTTATTTTTGTAATGAGGGGAGAAGTTATTATTACTTAAATTATGGTTTTTGCTATTTGTAATTTACCTTACAACCTAACAGAAAAAATTCAAACAAAACACTGTTTGTAAACCTGTTGATTTCGTTCTTTTCATCTGATGCATATTGTTTTGCTCTCTTTTGCATGAGTTGTTGCAACCCAACCCTTTTCCAAGGGTGACATCGTGTGTGATACCATGGGAAGGTAATCACATATGCCCAGGGAAAAGTCATGATGCAGAATCTACAGGATGAAGCAGGGTACCTGTTTTCTTCAGGACCGGCCAGAGGCATCTCTGCATCGACGCCCAGACTTTTCCCTGTGAATGCCACCCCTGTGCAGACACTGTGGGCAGAAGACTCAAGCATTCATCCAAGCAAGCCAACCTGTGTCCAGAACCTTTCGTTTTGAAGGTGAATGGACAGGACGTGGATGTCGTCCTCTTGAGGGCCCTGCGTGACATCAGTGTGGACACTGAACTGAAGTTTGACTATGGGGTGAAAAGGGAAGTCCTTCCGAGGAGAGGGCCAGAATCTGCAATGGCTAGATGAGTGATGTTGCTCATCTGATGATGTGCTATATTCTGCAGGAAAGTGACTTCTGTCTCAGTTCCTCAGAAGAGGATGACATGCCACCTCCTAAAGCCTAATTCAAAGGCCAGCTATGTGATAATACTGTTTTAAATATTTGAAAAGCCTAATTCTACGTAAACTATTACAATTTTTTTCTTTTTTTTTATCCACTTTTGCAAAATAAGAATGTGGTGTAATCATTGAGGTTTCATTCAATTCTTATGTGTCTTCACATAGATGAGTACCATTTATCATTAATTATAATATATAACTAAGGCAAACTGAGCAAATTTGTTATTTCAGAAGCTTGTATCATGTAGACTTTATATTTTTGTCTCACTTGTGCTAGTTTAGGGTGGGCTATTAAGCAGACACAATCTTTTTGACTTAATTTAATTCAAATTCAAACTTGAAATTCTGGGGGAAAGCAGGGCCATTAAGGAAGACAAAAGAGCATATTCCCCCAGAGCATATTTTCATAGGTCAACTATTTAACGAATTAATAAAACTTTTAATTATTATATTAAAGCTGAGAATTAGGCCTTTGCAGAGATGCCTAGAATGTTTATATGGGACCTTCTGGTGGTGAACAGGATATTATTTAGTGCAAGTTGAAGTTGACCCTTGAAGGCCCAAGACCAACCTTTGCCTGTCCCGGTGGACGTAGATGGTACTGCAGTGAATTTCTGAAATTTTCACCGGCTCTGGTGTAATCATTGAGGATTCACTCATGCAAGCACACAGATAAGCCACATGTTTATATAATAACTTGTTTGATAACGGTGTGACTAAATAAATGTGTATCACATTAAATGTGAGAATAAATGTGACTCTGATCGTTTTGATCATTGCAATTGAATTGCATTTAATTTGATTTATTATTTCACCTTTTGAAGCAGTCAGCAAAAGACAGCCACTAAGGAGAACAATACATTTAGCCCCTGTGCTGGGAGATGATAGGTCTGGGTAGTGTGAAAATCTCAGCTAAGTGCCAGCAAAGAGCATAGAGTCCATAGGACGCCTTCATCTTCAATGCAATTCAAGTGATAAACTGGACATTTTCTCTAGACTCAGGGAATTTTTGAATGGTGTCTCTATGCCCATCCAAAGTTGAGAAAGCTTATCAGAAGTGATATGAGCCCCACCTCAAATTAAAACCAAAAGGCGTGCAGACTGGACTGCCAGTTTGTGGACAATTGTGGAATTCAGCCACAATTATATTATCATATTATTATAATATTGTTGGTATATATATATATATATATATATATATATATATATATATATATATATATAAATGGTATATCTGTGTGTGTGTGTATAAACATTACATAATTGATAACTTTTTCAAACATGGTGCAACATAGTTCATGATTTGTTGAAATGGTTTGTCAGTGGCTAGTGACAATGGGTCATTTTTCCTATGAAATGTTGTAGAAGTGATCATCTCAAAATTTAAAGAAATGCTGAGATTAATAGATATAAATAGTTGAATATTGATATTGTCTGTTTCCCACCTTGTTAATTCATTGTTGATAATTATTGTGAGAAATCATTAACGTGATCATTGTCTTCACATAGATGAGTATCATTTATCATTAATAATATATATATATAACTAAAGGCTAACTGAGCAAATTTGTTATTTCAGAAGAGTTTATCAAACTGGTAGCCCTTCGTATGACTCAGTACCCATGAAGTAGCTCTCAGTTTCAAAAAGGTTCATGTCCTGCTAAATCATCACTGACAAGGAACTATATATTTGATATCGTTTCCTGCATGTTCAGACTTTAGCGACGCACAACTACGTACTATTTATGTTTGGCCAGGTAATGTTTGTAAGTACAAATGTTTAAATTATTCAGTTTTACAGGTTTTTTTGGTGGTAATTTGCCGAATTAATCCGCTAAATATTCACTATATAAGTAGGAACTGATGCTCTCTGACGGTTCGCTGTACAACCCTGTTGGCTGTGTGGCTCTGGAGGAGGAAGAACCTGACCTCTCAGTGGAACTAATGTTTGATTATAGTTTCTTGATGTTTTGTAATGTTTGATTACCATTTGCTGGACGTCCGTTATAGCGACGCACACCTCTATAAGATTAATTACTAATTCGTATTGTTCATATCTTGCTTCGGACGGGTCATCTGGTAATTTCATACGTTTATATTGTTCAGTTTTACCGTTTATTTTGTGGTAATTTGCCGAATTAACCATCACTAGCTGTGATTTATATATATATTCCCCGTTACGTCTAATTACGTGTGTGTTTGGGGGATCGTGAGAGTAAACAAAACATGCCAATGCTTTGAAGGATGTGAACTGGAACGGAGTAATGTTAGTCCATTGCGAATCTGTTTTTAGAGGATTTAAACCTAACATGGTGAACAAATTATATTGTAGAATTCAGGCAATTTTACTGGGGTTATCTCACACAGTGTGGCAAGTAATAATCTGGAAAGACCTTTGTAATATCACAGTCTAAAACTGGATTTAAAGAGAAGCAAATCAGTAAATGAATCACTTGAAAATGAATCATATGAAAATGAATAAATAAATTAAAAATTAATAAATTTCACTGATACACACATGTACATTTATAACCAAAGGAGGTCTAAACCCTTTCCTATAAAATAATTTATTTGAACACCATAATAATAATAATAATAATAATAATAAAAACCTAAATAAATAATAATAATAAAAATGTCAAAAAACATGTGGAGCAATCCTGAACATTTTTTTTTTACTGTTAAAGTAGGCATTAAAGTCAAAAAAGCCTTAAGCTGCTATTGGGGCCTGAAGGCCATACACCGTTTCGGGGGTAATTGTTCAGAATTCATTGATACGCTCCAAACCTAAAGGCCTGCAGACTGGAATGCCATTTTAAGGAAAATTGTGGAATTGCATCAATTTAAATCATAAGTACAGACGAACAGAGTAGTACCTGATGTAAATGTTTAAAATTAACAGAGACTCTTTCCCCCCCTCTATCTAGTTGAAGCGCAAAGTGGTTTTCTCTGCTGCGCCACAATCTTGCGCCTCACGGCTCCATGGAGCCCGAGGACCAGCGTCACTTCCAGCCGTGGCGGGATTACTTGGGTCTCGCGGACACGGTGCGTATGATGCGGGAAACCTCTGTTCCCGAACCTCACCAGGTCCGGAAGTTCGGGTTTACGCCTGAGATTTCTCATCACCAGGGCCGTAATGCTGTAATGTTCCAGACTTTCCCCGAGCCTGAGATGTCCGAGGTCAGAGGCAGTCCGAAAACGCCGGAGGGGCAACTGAAATGCGGCCGTACCGGGACCACAGGGTCTCCACCTCTACCTCCATCATCTCAAGGTTCTCGCTCTGGGGAAATGTTCTGCAATTTCTGCAAACATAACCGCGAGACTGAAGAAGTGTTCAAGTCGCACTGCCTGAGGGGAAGCCGCGGAGAAGTGATGTATCCTTACCTGCGCCGGTACATGTGTCCGCTGTGCTGGCCGACGGACTACTGGGGCACACCATACGCCTCTGCCCGCTCTTGGACAGCACGTACAGCTCCGTGTACACCTCCAGGTGCCCCTATGCTGCAACTGTGCTGCTGTGGTGTGACTGTCAAGAGTTTTGCACCTCTGGGTGCACCTGGGCTGCCCGGAAATTACAGAAAATGTGAACGCCACTTTCACACTCGCTACCAAACTGTAGGTTATTTTTTTATTGCTTTTATCTGAGGGTGTGTGGCTGTAGAAAGTTCCAAGTGCTTTAAAAAATAAAAATAAAAATAAAAAACGTTGCGCAAAAAAAAAGTTTTTCAGAATTATATATTTAATGTGTGCATTATTGCACTTATTGTTATGGCTTAGAGCTGTTAGGCTTAGTTGTTTTTGACTCTGGAATGACCTGCCCTGGGTTTAGAGCTGTAACACCTGGAAAGGTGTGACTGTCAAGAGTTTTACTTTACTAACTTTGTGTGCACTTTATTTGTGTATGCACTTGTTTTGTGTGTTTATTTTCACTGGGGTTTTTGGTTTTTGAAGCTGATTTTTCTAACAAGCTTGTGCTTGAAAATCTGAACGCCACTTTCACACTCGCTACCAAACTGTAGGTAATTTTTCATTTTATTTTAATTTTTTACCTGGGAAGGTGAACAAGAAGCTTCACAGGTACGTCAGCGATACTTAAAGTCCGGTACTGTACCTGAAGTACTTTATATGTAGGCTTCACTATATATTCAAAAGGTACTAAAGATGTACCAGTTATGATACCATTTCAGAGAAAAGATGAAGTACAGTTGGTGCTTTTATCCGAGGGGGTGTGGCTGTAGAAAGTTCCAAGTGCTTTAAAAAAAAAAAAATAAATAAATAAATAAAAAAAAACTTGTTGCGCAAAAAAAAAAGGTTTTCAGAATTATATATTTAATGTCTGCATTATTGTACTTATCGTTATAATATATATATATATATATATGGCTTAGAGCTGTTACGCTTAGTTGTTTTTAAGTCTGGAATGACCTGCCCTGGGTTTAGAGCTCTAACACCTGGAAAGGTGTGACTGTCAAGAGTTTTACTTTACTAACTTTGTGTGCACTTTATTTGTGTTGAAACTTGTTTTATAAAAAAAGTTTTTCAGAATTATATATTTAATGTCTGCATTATTGTACGTATTGTTATGGCTTAGAGCTGTTACGCTTAGTTGTTTTTAACTCTGGAATGACCTGCCCTGGGTTTAGAGCTCTAACACCTGGAAAGGTGTGACTGTCAAGAGTTTTACTTTACTAACTTTGTGTGCACTTTATTTGTGTATGCACTTGTTTTGTGTGTTTATTTTCACTGGAGTTTTTGGTTGAATATTTAAATAAAATTGTTTTTCTTTTACTTTACCTCTGATCTTTGTGTATCTTTGGGCATGCAGTGTGACTATGTGAGTCTTTGCGTTTGCCTTTACTACCATTACTACCACTACCAAATGTTACATACAACTCTGAGTATTATATACAAAGCCTGTTTGATAAAATGAACAGTATTTAATTTGTGAACCTTTACTTTTACCATTTATTTTTGTCTTAATTTGCGGAATTATTCCACTGAATCATCATTGTCTGACTAGGAAGTAATGTTTGATTCCCGTTCCTGCACGTTCCGTTATTAGCTACACACACCGGGATAATTGGAATAGGTGTTCATATCTTGTTAGTATATTCCGGACAGGACAATTGGTAAGTTCCCTTGTTTATATTTTTCGGCTTTACCGTTTGTTTTGGTAGTTGTTTGCCGAATTATTCTACTGAATCATCATTGACTGACTAGAAAGTAATGTTTGAGTCCCGTTTCCTGCACGTTCGCATAGATCAGGGGTCACCAACCTTTTTGAAACTGAGAGCTACTTCATGGGTACTGAGTCATACGAAGGGCTACCAGTTTGATAAACTCTTCTGAAATAACAAATTTGCTCAGTTTGCCTTTAGTTATATATATTATTATTAATGATAAATGATACTCATCTATGTGAAGACACTGATCACGTTAATGATTTCTCACAATAATTATCAACAACGAATTAACAAGGTGGGAAACAGACAATATCGATATTCAACAACTTCTTTCTATTAATCTCAGCAATTGTTTACTGTTTGAGATGATCACTTCTACAACATTCCATAGGAAAAATGTCCCATTGTCACTAGCCAATAAAAATGTGTATATTGTGTATAAAATGTGCAGGAGTGTATAAATAAAATTTATAACAAGAATTTAAGTTTACCCTGTAAAGATGTGCTCACGGTTTATTAAGGGTAGACCTTTTCAGTCCTTTAAAAATTCTGGTTTCCTTCTGTCTTTAAGTCAACCACGCTGCGAACAGGAATAAGCCACCCAGCAAGGAGTCTCTGAGTTTGGACTTGCACTACGTATCCCTACCTAAGACACCGAGAGCAAGCCATCAGAGTTCATCACCACCCCACGACATCCTGCAGGATCTCGCTCCGGACTGTGAGCCGGTCAACAGAATCATGGTCATCAACCATGTATGTGCAGGTTGGTGGTAGATATTTTCAGTGCTTTAAAAACTTCTGGTCTCCTTCTGTCTAGCTAGTCAACAAAAATGTCACAAGAAGTGACATCAACAACATTTTTAATGGGCAGCTGATGCATTTCATGGAGGCACAGCTCGTTAAAGGGCTAGTAACAGACAGCTAATAAGTGATATGGGTGAAAGTCGACAAGGAATGACGCTACATCAGTAACAAACTTTGAGCACGTCTTCACAGTGTAAACTTAAATTCTTGTTATAAATTGTATTTATACACTCATGCACGTACACATTTTGTTTACAGAGGAATATTTACACACATTTACACATGCATTTACACATTTGTAACCAAAGGAAGTCTAACCCCATTTGCTAGAAAAGATTTTCTTGTATAGGAAATAAACCAATATACACCAAACCACACCAATAATGAATAAACTGGGAGCACATCGTTACAGGGTAAACTTAAATCCTTGTACCGAAACTGATGTATACACTCATACAAATGCAAATTTTATTTACAGAGGAGTATTTACACATTTACACCGGTATTCTAGTGACACAGAGCATATTAATATAGACTAGTCAGAAGAGAAGGCAAGTTTATTTACATTGAAAAACTCAATCATTAAAAAAAAAAGGAAGATAACAAGTAATACGGGCACATTATTTATGCACATTCTACATGTTTTTTTTTTTTTTTTTTTTTTTTTTTTTTACACTAGTATTTACACGAATTTTCACATGTATTTACACATTCATACCCAAAGGAGGTTTAAACCCTTTCCTATGAAAGACCGTAATCAAACAACACCGTAATCAAACAAAAGTTCTTCATTTTCTTTAATGTTCTTTGTGGCCAGGAAAATAATAATGTCCACCCCGTTTTGAAGAGTGTACGCTCTGGGCCTCAGGTTGCAACGTTTCCTTGAGTGGTTGATTAACCGCCCAAAAGTCTGTCGGTCTGGGTGGCACTCACAGCAAGGCGAATGTGCGTCAATGCACATAGCCTGTCCGTTCATGTTTTCGAAAAAAAACATGTGAACACCGTCCTCCGCACTCACAGTGCTGTGAGTGCTGTGTCCCTCTGAGGCTGTGACGACCTGCCCGTGGTAGTCACACACCACCTCACCAGCCAGAAATCTTCGGGTGGCAATGACGCCCTTGCCCTCCCCTCCATCTTCCGTCACAACAAGTCCTTTCCACCTCTGGGTCCTTGTGAGTCTCCGGATCTGTTTAGCGTCCAATGCTGCGTCCACGGATCCATGGGGCTTCCATTCGTTGACGAACTGGGCTGCACTGGGTATGTTGCTCCTCCATCCCTGATCAGAGATCCACTTGCTGACCTTCTCCTCACTGGGTAGGCGAGGGCCAAAGCGCGCTGTCAGGAAAACATGGAAAGATTTTGTTAGTTAAGACTATACTTCACAACTGTGAACATAGCACCTTACTTGGTAAATATCTTTTTACATATAGTTTTAAAAAATACTTACAGTGAATATGTTGCTTGCGCAGTTTCATCTGGGCCTTCACCCATCGCTCGTACAGCTTCCGCTGAAAGCTAGGTGAGATGTCGGCGCGCAGAGCCTTATCTGGTGCTCCACCCTCCACAGTCACCGGGTGCTGTTCTACAAGCCGGTTGTACGCTGCCTCAAAATCCGTTTGCACGTCTGTCGTCTCTGCCTTCTGTTGGGCAGCACTGCGAGCAATCCTACGGGCAGCGCGGCTGGATTCCCCTTCTTAAATAGGTGTGTCTTAAATAGACACACCGTAAGTGTGTCTATTTTAACCGTCTAAACGACTTTTCTCTTTTAATATGCTGTGGTGGTTATTTACAAATGTGTTCACTAACAAATTCTGCCTTTCCATTGTTTTTCAGGTGTCAGAGTGGGTCAACAGGAAGGAAGTTGACGACAGGGTGGTGATTGGCTTCGGCCGAAATGAAACGATGCAGCGAGCTGCCTGTTTTGCCTTGACAAAGGAGGAGGAAGCTGTAAGTTCTTCTACTAGCCCATGATTTTAGTGGGGGTTTTGAAAGTGTATATAATTGTGTCTATACTGTACCTTACAGAAATTGTTCAGCCTGTGGTTCAGATCATCTGCATTTTATTCCTGAGACAACCGTAAAATTAGGTGCCTGCGTATTTCTCGTTCACACAGTGGTTGCAGGCATATTACTCGCACGTCCGGCCGAGAGTGATCAGGAGTGACCTGAACTGTGACAGGTTCTTCCTTTCGTCAGCTGGCACTGCTTTGCTCACAGTTTCGAATGACCTCGGTGTGCTCCACAAAGCGTACGTACCTACACAATTCGACGTACTCGTGTGTGATTGTTCACTTTCTATACAGAAAATATCAGACCCAATCATACTACAATTAACATTTCATGTAACCTTTTCTTTCTGCGGTTATGAAAAAAGCTGGAGTGTGGGCACACTCGAAAACTTTTTAAGAGCCACCAGTCGTCAGGCGAGAGGTGCTTTAGAGACAGCGGCGGCTAACCTGACGGACACGGAGAAGGAGGCCGTGTCCTCTTACCTGGCCTACAACACTGCTGTGGCCAAACTGCACAGAGTACCTACGCCACAGACTGTAGTGGCCACGGCTACACTGCTGGACTCCTTGTTAGGGTAGGGTTCTTCATCTTAAACAGACACGAAACATCACAGTTGCATGTATTTGTTGTTCACCTAATTTCTAATATGTTAACACATACCTTCTTTCCTCTTACAGCTCTGACACCGACCGGTTTTCCGGTCCATCGGGCACAAAGTCTTTGGACTTTGCAGACTTTTTAATGAAGTTTCTGGCATCGGCAGACAGCAAAGCACCCACCAAACTGGACAGGTTAAAGGCAGGGTTTCCGGGCGATCGTGTCTTCTACGACAAGTGGCGTGCCGCCCAAAAGGCCAAAAGAATGGAGCGGCTGCTGAGTAAGTACCCTGTTCAATAAATACCACGTTGACTACCAAAATGAATAAAAAAAAAAAATTTGACAAGGGAGCAAATCTATGGTCTCCACCCACAAGCTCAAATCGTTTCTGTTGTGATTTGTTCCTTTCGATAACTGACGTGTGTGACTGAAGTTATTTTATTCTTCGTTCTAGAGGCCTTTACCCGAAAACCCCAAGAAAGCAGGGTGAAATACGGGATTCTGAAGGAAGGGTGGAAGAACAACTGTCCAAAGCCAGCAGACGTTTTGGCAGCCTGGAAACCAGCCACCAAACTTGTCATCGAGACTGATGAGGACCTCCGCCGGAACCTGTCTCAGCAGACGTGGAAAGGCCTGGCCATCAAAGAGTTTGGTGGAGAGAAAGGGCTAGGTAAAAAAAAAAAAAAAAATTTTGTTATTTTTGTGATCAGGGGAGAAGTTATTATTACTTAAATTATGGTTTTGCTATTTGTAATTTACCTTTCAAACTAACAGAAAAAATTGAAACAAAACACTGTTTGTAAACCTGTTGATTTCGTTCTTTTCATCTGATGCATATTGTTTTGCTCTCTTTTGCAGGAGTTGTTGCAACCCAACCCTTTTCCAAGGGTGACATCGTGTGTGATTACCATGGGAAGGTAATCACATACGCCCAGGGAAAAGTCATGATGCAGAATCTACAGGACGAAGCAGGGTACCGGTTTTTCTTCAGGACCGGCCAGAGGCATCTCTGCATCGACGCCCAGACTTTTCCCTGTGAATGCCACCCCTGTGCAGACACTGTGGGTGGAAGACTCAAGCATTCATCCAAGCAAGCCAACCTGTGTCCAGAACCTTTCGTTTTGAAGGTGAATGGACAGGACGTGGATGTCGTCCTCTTCAGGGCCCTGCGGGACATCAGTGTGGACACTGAACTGAAGTTTGACTATGGGGTGAAAAGGAAGTCCTTCCGAGGAGAGGGCCAGGATCTGCAATGGCTAGATGAGTGATGTTGCTCATCTGATGATGTGCTATATTCCGCAGGAAAGTGACTTCTGTCTCAGTTCCTCAGAAGAGGATGACATGCCACCTCCTAAAGCCTAATTCAAAGGCCAGCTATGTGATAATACTGTTTTAAATATTTGAAAAGCCTAATTCTGCGTAGACTATTACAATTTTTTTCTTTTTTTTTTTTTTTATCCACTTTTGCAAAATAAGAATGTGGTGTAATCATTGAGGTTTCATTCAATTCTTATGTGTCTTCACCTAGATGAGTACCATTTATCATTAATTATAATATATAACTAAAGGCAAACTGAGCAAATTTGTTATTTCAGAAACTTGTATCATGTAGACTTTGTATTTTTGTCTCACTTGTGCTAGTTTAGGGTGGCTATTAAGCAGACACAATCTTTTTGACTTAATTTAATTCAAATTCAAACTTGAAATTCTGGGGGAAAGCAGGGCCATTAAGGAAGACAAAAGAGCATATTCCCCCAGAGCATATTTTCATAGGTCAACTATTTAAAGAATTAATAAAACTTTTAATTATTATATTAAAGCTGAGAATTAGGCCTTTGCAGAGATGCCTAGAATGTTTATATGGGACCTTGTGGTGGTGAACAGGATATTATTTAGTGCAAGTTGAAGTTGACCCTTGAAGGCCCAAGACCAACCTTTGCCTGTCCCGGTGGACGTAGATGGTACTGCAGTGAATTTCTGAAATTTTCACCAGCTCTGGTGTAATCATTGAGGATTCACTCATGCAAGCACACAGATAAGCCACATGTTTATATAATAACTTGTTTGATAACGGTGTGACTAAATAAATGTGTATCACATTAAATGTGAGAATAAATGTGACTCTGATCGTTTTGATCATTGCAATTGAATTGCATTTAATTTGATTTATTATTTCACCTTTTGAAGCAGTCAGCAAAAGACAGCCACTAAGGAGAACAATACATTTAGCCCCTGTGCTGGGAGATGATGGGTCTGGGTAGTGTGAAAATCTCAGCTAAGTGCCTGCAAAGAGCATAGCGTCCATAGGACGCCTTCATTTTAAATGCAATTCAAGTGATAAACTGGACATTTTCTCTAGACTCAGGAAATTTTTGAATGGTGTCTCTATGCCCATCCAAAGTTGAGAAAGCTTATCAGAAGTGATATGAGCCCCACCTCAAATTAAAACCAAAAGGCGTGCAGACTGGACTGCCAGTTTGTGGACAATTGTGGAATTCAGCCACAATTATGTTATCATATTATTATAATATTGTGGGTATGTATATATACAGTGAGGGAAAGAAGTATTTGATCCCCTGCTGATTTTGTATGTTTGCCCACTGACAAAGAAATGATCAGTCTACAATTTTAATGGTAGGTTTATTTGAACAGTGAGACACAGAATAACAACAAGAAAATCCAGAAAAACGCATGTCAAAAATGTTATAAATTGATTTGCATTTTAATGAGGGAAATAAGTATTTGACCCCCTCTCAATCAGAAAGATTTTTGGCTCCCAGGTGTCTTTTATACAGGTAACGAGCTGAGATTAGGAGCACACTCTTAAAGGGACAACTGGGTGAAAGTGTTGTGGTCAGATGAGACCAAAATGGAGCTCTTTGGCATCAACTCAACTCACCGTGTTTGGAGGAGGAGGAATGCTGCCTATGACCCCAAGAACACCATCCCCACCGTCAAACATGGAGGTGGAAACATTATGCTTTGGTGGTGTTTTTCTGCTAAGGGGACAGGACAACTTCACCGCATCAAAGGGACGATGGGCGGGGCCATGTACCGTCAAATCTTGGGTGAGAACCTCCTTCCCTCAGCCAGGGCATTGAAAATGGGTCGTGGATGGGTATTCCAGCATGACAATGACCCAAAACACACGGCCAAGGCAACAAAGGAGTGGCTCAAGAAGGAGCACATTAAGGTCCTGGAGTGGCCTAGCCAGTCTCCAGACCTTAATCCCATAGAAAATCTGTGGAGGGAGCTGAAGGTTCGACTTGCCAAACGTCAGCCTCGAAACCTTAATGACTTGGAGAAGACCTGCAAAGAGGAGTGGGAGAAAATCCCTCCTGAGATGTGTGCAAACCTGGTGGCCAACTACAAGAAACGTCTGACCTCTGTGATTGCCAACAAGGGTTTTTCCACCAAGTACTAGGTCATGTTTTGCAGAGGGGTCAAATACATATTTCCCTCATTAAAATGCAAATCAATTTTAACATTTTTTGACATGCGTTTTTCTGGATTTTTTTTGTTGTTATTCTGTCTCTCACTGTTCAAAAAAGTCTACCATAAAAATTATAGACTGATTATTTCTTTGTCAGTGGGCAAATGTACAAAATCAGCAGGGGATCAAATACTTTTTTCCCTCACTGTGTGTGTGTGTGTATATATATATATATATATATATATATATATATATATATATATATATATATATATATAATCTGTGTGTGTGTGTATAAAGATTACATAATTGATATCTTTTTCAAACATGGTGCAACATAGTTCATGATTTGTTGAAATGGTTTGTCAGTGGCTAGTGACAATGGGACATTTTTCCTATGAAATGTTGTAGAAGTGATCATCTCAAAATTTAAACAAATGCTGAGATTAATTGATATAAATTGTTGAATATTTATATTGTCTGTTTCCCACCTTGTTAATTCATTGTTGATAATTATTGTGAGAAATCATTAATGTGATCAGTGTCTTCACATAGATGAGTATCATTTATCATTAATAATAATATATATAACTAAAGGCAAACTGAGCAAATTTGTTATTTCAGAAGAGTTTATCAAACTGGTAGCCCTTCGTATGACTCAGTACCCATGAAGTAGCTCTCAGTTTCAAAAAGGTTCGTGTCCTGCTAAATCATCACTGACTAGGAACTATATATTTGATATCGTTTCCTGCATGTTCAGAGTTTAGCGACGCACAACTACGTACTATTTATGTTTTGACCAGTTAATGTTTGTAAGTACAAATGTTTAAATTATTCAGTTTTACAGGTTTTTTTGGTGTTAATTTGCCGAATTAATCCGCTAAATCTTCACTATATAAGTAGGAACTGATGTTTGATTATAGTTTCTTGATGTTTTGTAATGTTTGATTACCATTTGCTGGACGTCCGTTATAGCGACGCACACCTCAATAAGATTAATTACTAATTCGTATTGTTCATATCTTGCTTCGGACTGGTCATCTGGTAATTTCCAACGTTTATATTGTTCAGTTTTACCGTTTATTTTTGTGGTAATTTGCCGAATTAACCATCACTAGGTGCGATTTATATATATATATATATATATATATATATATATATTCCCCGTTACGTCTAATTACGTGTGTGTTTGGGGGATTGTGAGAGTAAACAAAACATGCCAATGCTTTGAAGGATGTGAACTGGAACGGAGTAATGTTAGTCCATTGCGAATCTGTTTTTAGAGGATTTAAACCTAACATGGTGAACAAATTATATCATAGAATTCAAGCAATTTTACTGGGGTTATCTGACACAGTGTGGCAAGTAATAATCTGGAAAGACCTTTGTAATATCACAGTCTAAAACTGGATTTAAAGAGAAGCAAATCAGTAAATGAATCACTTGAAAATGAATCATATGAAAATGAATAAATAAATTAAAAATTAATAAATTTCACTGATACACATGTACATTTATAACCAAAGGAGGTCTAAACCCTTTCCTATAAAATAATTTCTTTGAACACCATAATAATAATAAAAAAAAACTAAATAAATAATAATAATAAAAATGTCAAAAAACATGTGGAGCAATCCTGAACATTTTTTTTTTTACTGTTAAAGTAGGCATTAATGTCAAAAAAGCCTTAAGCTGCTATTGGGGCCTGAAGGCCATACACCGTTCCGGGGGTAATTGTTCAGAATTCATTGATACGCTCCAAACCTAAAGGCCTGCAGACTGGAATGCCATTTTAAGGAAAAGTGTGGAATTGCATCGCTTTAAATCATAAGTACAGATGAACAGAGTAGTAGCTGATGTAAATGTTTAAGATTAACAGTGACTCTTTCCCCCCCTCTATCTAGTTGAAGCGCATGTGGTTTTCTCTGCTGCGCCACAGTCTTGCGCCTCACGGCTCCATGGAGCCCGAGGACCAGCGTCACTTCCAGCCGTGGCGGGATTACTTGGGTCTCGCGGACATGGTGCGTATGATGCGGGAAACCTCTGTTCCCGAACCTCACCAGGTCCTGAAGTTCGGGTTTACGCCTGAGATTTCTCATCACCAGGGCCGTAATGCTGTAATGTTCCAGACTTTCCCCGAGCCTGAGATGTCCGAGGTCAGAGGCAGTCCGAAAACGCCGGAGGGGCAACTGAAATGCGGCCGTAGCGGGACCACAGGGTCTCCACCTCTACCTCCATCATCTGAAGGTTCTCGCTCTGGGGAAATGTTATGCAGTTTCTGCAAACATAACCGCGAGTCTGAAGAAGTGTTCAAGTCGCACTGCCTGAGGGGAAGCGGCGGAGTAGTGACGTGTCCTTACCTGCGCCGGTACGTGTGTCCGCTGTGCGGGGCGACGGGCGACCGCGCGCACACCATACGCCTCTGCCCGCTCGTGGACAGCACGTACAGCCCCGTGTACACCACCAGGTGCCCCTGTACTGCCTGGAAATTACGTAAAATCTGAACGCCACTTTCACACTCGCTACCAAACTGTAGGTAATTTTTCATTTTATTTTAATTTTTTACCTGGGAAGGTGAACAAGATGCTTCACAGGTACGTCAGCAATCCTTAAAGTCCGGTACTGTACCTGAAATACTTTTATATGTAGGCTTCACTATATATTCAAAAGGTACTAAAGATGTACCAGTTATGATACCATTTCAGAGAAAAGATGAAGTACAGTTGGTGCTTTTATCTGAGGGTGTGTGGCTGTAGAAAGTTCCAAGTGCTTTAAAAAAAAATAAATAAATAAAAAAAATAAAATAAAATAAAATTGTTGCGCAAAAAAAAGTTTTTCAGAATTATATATTTAATGTCTGCATTATTGTACGTATTGTTATGGCTTAGAGCTGTTAGGCTTAGTTGTTTTTAACTCTGGAATGACCTGCCCTGGGTTTAGAGCTGTAACACCTGGAAAGGTGTGACTGTCAAGAGTTTTATTTTACTAACTTTGTGTGCACTTTATTTGTGTATGCACTTGTTTTGTGTTTTTATTTCCACTGGGGTTTTTGGTTTTTGAAGCTGATTTCTCGAACAAGCTTGTGCTCAGGCCTCTTTGGATCATCACAGGTGCAACATGTTACAGGTGCAGGTTTTTCCAGGGCTTCATGATGGGACCGTGAATCTCCGACCTGATGCTATTTTTCTGGTCTGTTTTATTGACAATTCTAAGAACTTCTGATGTGTGACCTTTTAAAATGTTTTAGAGCTTTTTGGATGTGAGTTAATATACTTTATATGCATGTAACAAGCCTCAGTGCTGCATTTGTTTGTTTTTATATATTATTTAAAACGTAAATGTTATACTATCTTGGTAGAAATGACATAGTCGATGCCTCTGAATCTTCTGCAATTCTGTAACAGTTTCAGTTTGTAAAAAGATTTTTTTGTTGTTGTTTTAATTTTTTATCCACTTTTGTAAAATAAAAATGTGACCAGAGTGTGAATTTTTGTCTTCACTGACTTCAAGTGCTAGTTTAGGGTGGCTATTAAGCAGACACAATCTTTTTGACTTAATTTAATTCAAATTCAAACTTGAAATTCTGGGGGAAAGCCTGTATCTTCTGTGCCTGTGCCAACAACAGCAGGGCCATTAAGGAAGACAGAAGAGCATATTCCCCCAGAGCATATTTTCATAGGTCAACTACTTAAAGAATTAATAAAACTTTTAATTATTATATTAAAGCTGAGAATTAGGCCTTTGCAGAGATGCCTAGAATGTTTATATGGGACCTTCTGGTGGTGAACAGGATATTATTTAGTGCAAGTTGAAGTTGACCCTTGAAGGCCCAAGACCAACTTAAGGCCTGTCCCGGTGGACGTAGATGGTACTGCAGTGAATTTCTGAAATTTTCACCAGATGTGGTGTAATGATTGAGGATTCACTCATGCAAGCACACAGATAAGCCACATGTTTATATAATAACTTGTTTGATAACGGTGTGATTAAATAAATGTGTATCACATTAAATGTGAGAATAAATGTGACTCTGATCGTTTTGATCATTGCAATTGAATTGCATTTAATTTGATTTATTATTTCACCTTTTGAAGCAGTCAGCAAAAGACAGCCACTAAGGAGAACAATACATTTAGCCCCTGTGCTGGGAGATGATAGGTCTGGGTAGTGTGAAAATCTCAGCTAAGTGCCTGCAAAGAGCATAGCGTCCATAGGACGCCTTCATCTTCAATGCAATTCAAGTGATAAACTGGACATTTTCTCTAGACTCAGGGAATTTTTGAATGGTGTCTCTATGCCCATCCAAAGTTGAGAAAGCTTATCAGAAGTGATATGAGCCTCACCTCAAATTAAAACCAAAAGGCGTGCAGACTGGACTGCCAGTTTGTGGACAATTGTGGAATTCAGCCACAATTATGTTATCATATTATTATAATATTGTGGGTATATATATATATATATATATATATATATATATATATATATATATATATATATATATATATATATATGTGTGTGTGTGTGTGTGTGTGTGTGTGTGTGTGTATAAAGCCTAATTCAAAGGCCAGCTATGTGATAATACTGTTTTAAATATTTGAAAAGCCTAATTCTGCGTAGACTATTACAATTTTTTTTCTTTTTCTTTTTTTTAACCACTTTTGCAAAATAAGAATGTGGTGTAATCATTGAGGTTTCATTCAATTCTTATGTGTCTTCACCTAGATGAGTACCATTTATCATTAATTATAATATATAACTAAAGGCAAACTGAGCAAATTTGTTATTTCAGAAGAGTTTATCAAACTGGTAGCCCTTCGTATGACTCAGTACCCATGAAGTAGCTCTCAGTTTCAAAAAGATTGGTCATGCTTACGCTTGAATTGTCAGAACTGTACCCCCGTAACTGGTCAGAACTGTACCAGAGAACATAAAATAAATGTAAATTGATATTTGATTACAGAGAAATCAAACATCACAGTAATTACTGAAATTATCCATCACAATAATCACTGTGTGAGAGAGGGGTTTGCTTACCTGTGGGCACAATTTTCACAAATGAAATACCTATGGTGGCCAAATATTTCACACACACACACACACACACACACACACACACACACAAATGTCAGGGTGCTGCAACAACTTCGTGTGAAAGAGCATGGGTTAAAATAAACCCCAAACATTTTAGACACTTTAAGAAAAAAAGACCCAATTTTTTAAAAAAAAGAGTTTTGCCATGATATTTATAGCTTTTTAGCATGTTAGCTTGTTAGCATGTTATTTATAGCTTGTTATAGCTTGTTAGACGTAAAGCCAGCTTTAATTGTGTTTACACATTTTATTGTTAGTCATACCATTAACAAATTAGCTGTCATTGTGTACCTACTCATGCAAAAGAAGTTAACTTCAGTTAGATAGCAACTTCTTAATGATGCAGTAAGTGAGTAATTTATATTACTATCACTTTAGCTCGACAGAAGGAGACCAGATTTTTTTAAAGGACTGAAAAGTTATTTTTCTTTCTTTTCTTTCTTTTTTTTTTTTTTTTCCTGAGTCCAAAATTTTTTCTAATCATCATCTGTCTTCCTCGTCCTCTTCATCACCAAAATACTTGAGGGGGAAAAAATATAATTGAACAAAATGAAATTAATCTAAATTAAAAAGGGTATTTTAAAAATATATGATAGGGTATTTGTGTGTGAGTGTGTATGTGATTGTGCCCTGCGATGCATTGGCACCCTGTCCAGGGTGTACCCCGCCTTGTGCCCGATGCCCCTGGGATTGGCTCCAGGTTCCCCCGTGACCCTGAAGAAGGAGTAAGCGGTAGAAGATGGATGGATGGATGGATGATAGGGGATTACTTATACACGTATATCAAAAACTCAACTCAACTTCAGCTTAAAGATGTGAAATCACCCTGGCAGTCACATAACAACTGAGTGAAACCTCAATGATTACACCAAAGTCTTATTTGGCAAAAGTGGATTTAAAAAAATGAATAAAATTGTATTTTTTTTTAAAGTAATAGTCTACACAGAATTAGGCTATTCAAATATTTACAACATATTATTATCACATAGCTGGCCGAATTCACTGTTCTATGCTCTGTGTGCACAAGGTAAGATGTCAGAGAATAAATGCTCTGGTTGAAATAGGATGAAGAATTTGTTGTTTACTCTCCTCACCTACACAAATTCTGTCTGTGTCTTGTTTCACACAGGTCCTTCTGTCACCTACCCACCCACCCTCACCCCCCATTCTTTTGTCTTCCTTAATGGCCCTGTGCTGCTGCTGTTGGCACAGAAGATCCAGGCTTTCCCCCAAGGATTTCAAGTTTAAATTTGAATTAAACTACCAAAGATTGTGTCAAGAAGATTGTGTCTGCTTAATAGCCACCCTGAACGAGCACAAGTGAATACAAAACACATACTCTACTCACATTTTTATTTTGCAAAAGTGGATGGAAAAAAAAAATTCTTAGGAATAGTCAATACAGAATTAGACTTTTCAAATATTGACATAATTTACAACATAGGGATCTGAACCCCGTTTGACTAGCATAGCACATCATCAGATGAGCAACATCACTCATCAAGCCATTGCAGATCCTGGCCCTCTCCTCGGAAGGACTTCCTTTTCACCCCATAGTCAAACTTCAGTTCAGTGTCCACACTGATGTCCCGCAGGGCCCTGAAGAGGACGACATCCACGTCCTGTCCATTCACCTTCAAAACGAAAGGTTCTGGACACAGGTTGGCTTGCTTGGATGAATGCTTGAGTCTTCCGCCCACAGTGTCTGCACAGGGGTGGCATTCACAGGGAAAAGTCTGGGCGTCGATGCAGAGATGCCTCTGGCCGGTCCTGAAGAAAAACAGGTACCCTGCTTCATCCTGTAGATTCTGCATCATGACTTTTCCCTGGGCGTATGTGATTACCTTCCCATGGTAATCACACACGATGTCACCCTTGGAAAAGGGTTGGGTTGCAACAACTCCTGCAAAAGAGAGCAAAACAATATGCATCAGATGAAAAGAACGAAATCAACAGGTTTACAAACAGTGTTTTGTTTGAATTTTTTCTGTTAGGTTGTAAGGTAAATTACAAATAGCAAAACCATAATTTAAGTAATAATAACTTCTCCCCTCATTACAAAAATAATAAAAAAGTTTTTTATTTATTTATTTATTTTTTTATTTACCTAGCCCTTTCTCTCCACCAAAATCTTTGATGGCCAGGCCTTTCCACGTCTGCTGAGACACGTTCCGGCGGAGGTCCTCATCAGTCTCGATGACAAGTTTGGTGGCTGGTTTCCAGGCCGCCAAAACGTCCGCTGGCTTTGGACAGTTGTTCTTCCACCCTTCCTTCAGAATCCCGTATTTCACCCTGCTTTCTTGGGGTTTTCGGGTAAAGCCCCCTAGAACGAAGAATAAAATAACTTCAGTCACACACGTCAGTTATCGAAAGGAACAAATCGCAACAGAAACGATTTGAGCTTGTGGGTGGAGACCATCGATTTGCTCCCTTGTCAAAATTTTTTTTATTCATTTTGGTAGTCAATGTGGTATTTATTGAACAGGGTACTTGCTCAGCAGCCGTTCCATTCTTTTGGCCTTTTGGGCGGCACGCCACTTGTCGTAGAAGACTCGATCGCCCGGAAACCCTGCCTTTAACCTGTCCAGTTTGGTGGGTGCTTTGCTGTCTGCCGATGCCGGAAACTTCATTAAAAAGTCTGCAAAGTCCAAAGACTCTGTGCCCGATGGACCGGAAAACCGGTCGGTGTCAGAGCTGTAAGAGGAAAGAAGGTATGTGTTAACATATTAGAAATTAGGTGAACAACAAATACATGCAACTGTGATGTTTCGTGTCTGTTTAAGATGAAGAACCCTACCCTGCCAAGGAGTCCAGCAGTGTAGCCGTGGCCACTACAGTCTGTGGCGTAGGTACTTTTCGCAGTTTGGCCACAGCAGTGTTGTAGGCCAGGTAAGAGGACACGGCCTCCTTCTCCGTGTCCGTCAGGTTAGCCGCCGCTGTCTCTAAAGCAACTCTCGCCTGACGACTGGTGGCTCTTAAAAAGTTTTCGAGTGTGCCCACCCTCCAGCTTTTTTCATAACTGCAGAAAGAAAAGGTTACATGAAATGTTAATTGTAGTATGATTGGGTCTGATATTTTCTGTATAGAAAGTGAACAATCACACACGAGTACGTCAAATTGTGTAGGTACGTACGCTTTGTGGAGCACACCGAGGTCATTCGAAACTGTGAGCAAAGCAGTGCCAGCTGACGAAAGGAAGAACCTGTCACAGTTCAGGTCACTCCTGATCACTCTCGGCCGGACGTGCGAGTAATATGCCTGCAACCACTGTGTTAACGAGAAATACGCAGGCACTTAATTTTACGGTTGTCTCAGGAATAAAATGCAGATGATCTGAACCACAGGCTGAACAATTTCTGTAAGGTACAGTATAGACAGTTATATACACTTTCAAAACCCCCACTAAAATCATGGGCTAGTAGAAGAACTTACAGCTTCCTCCTCCTTTGTCAAGGCAAAACGGGCAGCTCGCTGCATCGTTTCATTTCGGCCGAAGCCAATCACCACCCTGTCGTCAACTTCCTTCCTGTTGACCCACTCTGACACCTGAAAAACAATGGAAAGGCAGAATTTGTTAATGAACACATTTGTAAATAACCACCACAGCATATTAAAAGAGAAAAGTCGTGTAGACCGTTAAAATAGATGCACCTACGGTCAGGCCTTGCACAGCTGCCGGGCACTGAAAGTGACATAACACCAAAAGTGCCGTGCAGTAGCGGCGATAGCTGGTCTCCTCTGTTGAGAGGACCTGTGCGCTTGAGACGAGCTTCCGAAAGATTTTCAGGAAGTCGTTCCTGGCTGCCGTCAAAATGGCCTGGTACTGTGTCGGTGTGCGAACACTCATCATATCTATTTGGAACACAGAAAAAAACAGAGACGTGTAATTAAAAAGGCCGTACTCAGCGTTGTAGTAGTGAACGATAACATTTGTAATAATACAGAAGGAATTAGTAATAATACAGAATTTGTCATACAGAACACTTTATTACTTATTGTAGTTACCTCTGATCAGATGTCGAACCCTGTTGTGAGGAGGTGGCATCACCTGAGTCAATGGCCATGTCTGACTCTTGTGGCATGTTGGTGATAAAGAACCCACGCCTCTGAAATTCTTCCGCCAGTAAAGAAGCACACGGACTGTGGGGCAAAATAGAACAAAGCTGGCGGTAATCCCAGGTCCTGTTCCTCCAGACCCACCGTCTGGAAGATACCTTGGCCTTCTGGATCTCAGCTTGCCTTTCTTCTGCTGTGCTGTCTTTCATACAGACTCTAGCCAGGTGGCCAGCGAGATGTTTCTGCGGCTTCTCGCACCGCAAGCAGTGGACAATGTTGCGTTCAGCAAACCTTCAAAATAACGAGACCATGAGTACCGAGAAAGTCCAGTGAAGGAAACACAAATAAACACAAGCAAATACAGTAAATGACAAAATGTCTTACCTGTTTGGAGCCATTCTTAAAGCGGTATCAAAGCAAAATTAAGCAAATGCAGGAACAGAATATATATCCTTATCCAAAAAAGAGTAAAGTACCTTGAATGTACCCTCTGTATTTATGCCCAAACATTAGACACGCCCACCTATCCTGAGGCATCAGGCGACCAATCACCAATTCGTTGACAGGTAATACAAAGCTGGGATGAGGTCTGGAGGGATACGCCTTCTGTGGTGTAATGCTTGGCATATCACTTTGTCTTGAAAATGCAGCTCGGACTATCTAAAATGTATGCTTTGATTAAGCATTATGCAAATAAATAGTTTTAAAAAAAAAAAAAAACCTGGCATATGTTACGACACGGCGAAATCGGCACGGCAGCTCACAAAGTGTAGTGCCGCCCAGGGACGTGGCAGAGGAGGACTACACTTCCCAGTAATACCCGCGCTCGAGTTCGCCAGAGTTCTAATCACGAACACCTGCAAACACCTGAGGTTATATAAGGGCCTCCCTAGCATTAGCCGCTTGCGAAGTAACCGCTCAGCAGCCTCGTCTCTGTTTACCAGGCCGATTTCATTATAAGTGTTTTCCCTGGTGCTCGACTAAACGCTCGTCTCTCACTACGCTTTTGCCTACGTCCCTGATATACAGCTTACCTGCTCTGCCCCGATTCGATTCACGTTCTGTGTTCAGTCACACGCCATCTCTCCAGGGAGGTCGAATAAATCAGGATGTCGTCAATGTAGGCGATGACGTACCTTCCTAGAATGTCCCTCAGAGCGTCGTTGATCAGGTTCTGGAACACGGAGGGGGCGTTAGCGAGCCCATACGGCATGACCAGGTACTCATAATGTCCAGAGGTGGTGCTGAAGGCCGTTTTCCACTCGTCCCCCTCCCTAATACGAATTAAGTTATAAGCGCTGCGGAGGTCCAGCTTAGTGAAGAGGGTGGCAGACTGTAACTGTTCCAAGGCTGAGGGGACGAGAGGCAGCGGATATCAGTACTTAACGGTCACTTGGTTGAGGGCCCAATAATGAATGCATGGTCGGAGGCCCCCTCCTTTCTTCTCCACAAAGAAGAACCCGGCAGACACAGGGGATGTGGACGGTCGGATGTACCCCTGCCGGAGAGCCTCCTGAATATACTCCTCCATGGCCTGCTGCTCCGCTTGGGAGAGCGGGTAAACACGGCCCCGAGGTAGGCTGGCCCCGGGGAGGAGGTCAATGGCACAGTCGTAGGGCCTGTGAGGTGGGAGACAACTGGCCCTCTCCTTGCTGAACACCTCATGGAGGTCGTGGTACTCGGGGGGAATTTTAACTGAGGCAGGCGACAGGGGACTCTCCACAGTCGTGGTGGCCAAAGGGACCGTGGGGCCCCTCAAACAATTCTGCAAGCAATACGGGGACCATTGGGTGAGTTGCTTGTCAGTCCAGGAGATTTGGGGGTTGTGCAGTTCCAGCCAGGGGAGTCCGAGTATAACGGGGTGTCTGGTGGAGACCGTGAGGTAAAGGACCAGAGTTTCGTGGTGAAGGGCGCTAACTTGAAGGCAGACAGGGTGTGTGCTGTGAGATATTACGCCTCCCCCTATAGGTGACCCATCAATGGATTGGAGCTCACGAGGACGGAGGAGGGGACGTATGGAAAGGCCGAGCTCCTGCGCCGTCTTCTCATCTATGAAGTTCTCCGCTGCTCCAGAGTCGATGAGTGCTGAAAGAACAAAAGAACGGCCTGAATGTTCTATCACGACAGGTACAGAAAATACGTGAGACATACAAGACTGGTTAGGATTCACCCGGGCATGACAAGGTGGGTTGTCAGTGCGCCTCCCGTTCCCTCGGCACCTCCTGTGCGGGTATTGGCGGACGGCATGGGTGTCCTCACCGCAGTAGATGCACCGGAACTCATCGGGTCTTCTCTCCCTCTCCTCCTTGCAGGACCGTGCCCTTCCAAGCTGCATGGGTTCGCTTGCTGCGCCCGGCTCAGCTGGCAGTAAACCGTGCGGTATGGGACGGTTGGTACGGCACAGACGATCCAGCCTTATGGTCAGATCTACGAGGTCATCAAAAGTTAGCTGTTCACCCCCGACAGGCCAACTCATGCAGTAACTCCGGATCAAGGCCACGGCGGAACGCGGTCTTAAGGGCTGGTTTGTTCCAGCCACTTTGGGCAGCGATAGTGCGAAACTCTAGCGCATACTCTCTTGCAGTACGAGAGCCCTGTTTGAGTTGCATGAGCTCATCACCAGTCTCCCAGCCATCAGGAGAATGATCAAAGGCGCACTGGAACCGGGCACGGAAGTCATCTAACGAGGGTCCGACACCACGTCCACGCTCCCACTCAGCCGTGGCCCACGCCAAGGCTGTTCCGGAGAGTAATTCCATAAAATGGGTCAACTTACGGACCTCAGGCATCTCTGGGTGACTCTCGAAGAACAGCGCACATTGTAACATGAAGCCCTTGTATCGCTCCGGCTCCGCAGCGTATCTCTCTGGTGTGGGCAGAGGCGGGTTGTGCGCCGGCGGCGCAGGAGTGTGAACAGCCGGCGCTGCAATGTGCGCAGCTGGTGTCGGCTGAACATGAGCTGGGGCGGTCGGCGGTGGTGACGCGAGGGCCGGGGGCGTGGCGTTGGTGGATGCGGAAACGCTCAGTCGCGAGACTTCGGCACGCAACGCGGATATCTCATCCCGATACACCAATAGCGCGCGGTTTTGTTCCAGGATGACGCGTTCCCAATCCGAGGTGCCCGCTGCCTCCATAGTACGGCAAAGTAATCTGTTACGAAGCGCAGACGGAGACAAGCGCGGGCGAGCGGAGAGATGGCGTGTGACTGAACACATAACGAGAATCGAGTCGGGACAGAGCAGGTAAGCTGTATATCAGGGACGTAGGCAAAAGCGTAGTGAGAGACGAGCGTGAAGTCGAGCACCAGGGAAAACACTTATAATGAAATCGGCTTGGTAAACAAACAGAGACGAGGCTGCTGAGCGGTTACTTCGCAAGCGGTTAATGCTAGGGAGGCCCTTATATAACCTCAGGTGTTTGCAGGCGTTCGTGATTAGAACGCTGGCGAACGGGTATGACTGGGAAGTGTAGTCCTCCTCTGCCACGTCCCTGGGCGGCACTACACTTCGTGAGCTGCCGCGCCGATTTCGCCGTGTCGTAACAGCATACAGGTATATATAATAAAATATATGGTCAGGCAAATTAACAAGACCATTTTGGAGTTCACTAGAATTTTTTTCTTTAAAAAAACACATCACGTCCATTAGCCACTGGGAGATGGATGGATATTCCGATGGAACACTAGGGAGCATCTTGCTATTAGGGATGTGAAAGCAAATTTAATAGTATTTCATAAATAATATTTTAGTGGCACAAAATAATAATATAAACTAGTCAGAAATATTTGTATAAGTGTAAATAAAATTTATAACAAGAATTTAAGTGTATCCTGTAAAGATACTTTTTTTCTGACAGATGAAGTCTGTTATTCTGACTAGTTTATATTATTACATAATAATAATAAACAGTCCATATTGTGTGTGTGTGTGTGTATATATGTATATATATATATATATATATATATATATATGTATATATGTGTGTATATATATATATATATAATCAAAATAAGGCCAGGCAAATTAACAAGTCCATTTGTTGAGGCACTGCATGGAGTTCACCAGAATTTTTTTCTTTAAAAAAAAAAAAGAAGAAGAAGACACCACGTCCTTTAGCCACTACATTAAATTGCATTAGTTTTGACATATGATACAGCTGAACAATGGACTTATTTGGGCTGGTCTGTGTACCCAAGATAAAAGTATTAAATTGAATTCATTTTTTTTCTTCCAAAATATTTTATTTTTACATGGTTATGTATATACTGCAAAACCCAACAACAGACACGTGAATTCAAATGGGAAATGTCTGTAACTCCATAAAATATGGAATAAAGTGTTGCCATTTATGTATATAAAAAAGAAAAAGAAAAAACTTGTCAGTACAACCCTTCATCGTATACTTTATTATTTATTTATTTATTTAAACACCACGTCCTTTAGCCACTGGGAGATGGATGAATATTCCAATGGAACACTAGGGAACATCTTGCTATTAGGGGTGTGAAAGCAAATTTAATAGTATTTTATAAATAATATTTTAGTGGCACAAAATAATAATATAAACTTGTCAGAAGTATTTGTATAAGTGTTCAAATAAAATTTATAACAAGAATTTAAGTGTACCCTGTAAAGATGTGCTCAAAGCTTATTATTGGTGTGTGTGAAAGTGTTTTTAAGGCTGGGCTGTGGGTGTGGCTGTGGGCGTGACTGTGGGCTGGGCTCTCACTGTGAGAGTGAATATATAGGATGAGAATGCCATCCCATTGTTACTCAGATTCTTTTTCAGCAGACGGCTTGTCCATCACTGAAGACTTTTGAGATTGCTCCTGATTTTCAAGACGCTCCAATCCGTTTTGTTCTTACTCTTATTCTGTTCCTGCATTTGCTTGTTTGTTTTGCTTGGTGATTCTAACATTTTGTGTACATAACTGTATTTGCTTGTGTTACTGTTATTTTCTTCTTTGTATCCCCTAGTCTTGATTTTCAGCACTGTCCTTCCTGCATCGTCCGGATACACCTGCATTACTGAATAATGGATCCCATTCCGTAAGTGAAGATACATTTATTTGCAACTGTAGAATCTATTGACTGTAAAAATCCTCCCTTTGTACTTTTTTGTACAGGGGCTTGGAAAACGGTTAGCTGAATAAGCTTTAAGTGAAGTGTCCTTTTTCTATTTCCAGTGAATTCAAAAGGAACTACCTTCTCTGCCCTGTCTGCAAGAAGACCTGGGACTGCCTGTCGGTGCATCTGCGCAGAGCCTGCATGAAGACACATGACGAAGCAGCGATCGAAGCAGCAGTGGGGCGGGCAAAGGCGGAAATGCGTGTGCTTCTGGCAACAGGGAGGGTGTTTAAGTACGGCCGGCTGAGTCAGATTTTGGCTGCTGCTGACCCAATCAGCAGGTAGGTGGAAGATCTTTTCAGTCCTTTAAAAACTTCTGGTCTCCTTCTGTCTGAAATGTATTTACAGGCAATCTAAACCTTGTTTTCTGTTTTGGAAAGGCTGATAGAGGAACTGGAGAGTCGCTTTCTGGTGGTGACCGATGTGCCCCCACCCCTACCTACTTCCATTGAGAGGTCAGGGCCTTCCTCCTCCAGAGCCACACAGCCAATAGGGTTGGACTGCGAACCGTCAGAGAGCTCCTCTGTCAGCAGCAGAAAAACCAGCGGTGAGAGCAGTGGCGAGACCTTTCAATGGTGAGAATCTCAGTTTTCTAGCTTTACTGATTGTGTTTTAGCTTTACTGCAGTGAATTTCTGATATTTTGGAGCCCCCCTAGTGCCAGATAAAAAAAAAAAAAATTCAAAAATAAAAAGCCGTTTGCAATCTGTTCTCTCAGTTTTGCGATCCGTTTCTCAAGAAGGACATAATGTGTATTGTCTTAATGTGTATTGAGTGGACATAGAAAAATGGAAAATATATTCAGCTGTATTGGTTCTATGTCCACTCAATACACATTATTAAGACAATAAACAGTGTGAACTCTGATGGCTTGCTCTCGGGCTGTTTGCCTTCACCCATCGCTCGTACAGCTTCCGCTGAAAGCTACGTGGTATGTCAGCGTGCAGAGCCTCATCTGGCGCCTCACCCTCCAGAGTCACCGGGTGCTGTTCTACAAGCCGGTTGTACACTGCCTCAAAATCCATTTGCACATCTGTCGTCTCTGCTTTCTGCTGGGCAGCACTGCGAGCAATGCTACAGGCAGCGCGGCTGGATTCCCCTTCTGAGGGATCAGTGCTGAATAAAAAGAAATAATATTTTAGAAGGAGAAGAGTATAAGACTAGTGCGTGTAATATAATTTGTTTACAAATTGTGGATTGTATTAATTGTGTCTACAACTATAAAACATGCTTTCTTTGACTGACCAGCCAGCAAATCCAGGAGCTGACTAGCCCTCACGACGTTGTCTGCCTGCTTCATGTGGTAATGTTTTACAATACACATTATGTCCTTTTTGTGTGTTTATTTTTTGAGAAATGGATTGCAAAACTGAGAGCACAGATTGCACACTGCTGTTGTGTTTTTTTTTAACTTTTATTTTTTTTTATCTGGCACTAGGGGGGCTCCGTAATATCAGAAATTCACTGCAGTAACGCTAAAACACAATCAGTAAAGCTAGAAAACTGAGATTCTCACCATTGAAAGGTCTCGCCACTGCTCTCACCACTTCTCCTTCCGCTGCTGACAGAGGAGCTCTCTGACGGTTCGCTGTACAACCCTGTTGGCCCTGACCTCTCAATGGAAGTAGGTAGGGGTGGGGGCACATCGGTCACCACCAGAAAGCGACTCTCCAGTTCCTCTATCAGCCTTTCCAAAACAGAAAACAAGGTTTAGATTGCCTGTAAATACATTTCAGACAGAAGGAGACCAGAAGTTTTTAAAGGACTGAAAAGATCTTCCACCTACCTGCTGATTGGGTCAGCAGCAGCCAAAATCTGACTCAGCCGGCCGTACTTAAACACCCTCCCTGTTGCCAGAAGCACACGCATTTCCGCCTTTGCCCGCCCCACTGCTGCTTCGATCGCTGCTTCGTCGTGTGTCTTCATGCAGGATCTGCGCAGATGCACCGACAGGCAGTCCCAGGTCTTCTTGCAGACAGGGCAGAGAAGGTAGTTCCTTTTGAATTCACTGGAAATAGAAAAAAGACACTTCATTTAAAGCTTACTCAGCTAACCGTTTTTCCAAGCCCCTGTACAAAAAAGTACAAAGGGAGGATTTTTACAGTCAATAGTTTCTACAGTTGCAAATAGACTAATGAAAATGTATCTTCACTTACAGAATGGGATCCATTATTGTATCCGGACGATGCAGGAAGGACAGTGCTGAAAATCTGGAAACAAAGAAGAAAATAACAGTAAGTTAAGCAAATACAGTTATGCACACAAAATGTTAGAATCACCAAGCAAAACAAACAAGCAAATGCAGGAACAGAATAAGAGTAAGAACAAAACGGATTGGAGCGTCTTGAAAATCAGGAGTAATCTCAAAAGTCTTCAGTGACGGACAAGCCGTCTGCTGAAAAAGAATCTGGGTAACAATGGGATGACATTCTCATCCTATACATTCACTCTCACAGTGAGAGCCCAGCCCACAGTCACGCCCACAGTCACACCCACAGCCCAGCCCTAAAAACACCTTCACACACACCAATAATAAGCTTTGAGCACATCTTTACAGGGTACACTTAAATTCTTGTTATGAATTTTATTTAAACACTTATACAAATACTTCTGACTAGTTTAGATTATTATGTTGTACCACTAAAATATTATTTATAAAATACTATTCAATTTGCTTTCACATCCCTAATAGCAAGATTCAGGAACGACTTCCTGAAAATCTTTCGGAAGCTCGTCTCAAGCGCACAGGTCCTCTCAACAGAGGAGACCAGCTATCGCCGCTACTGCACGGCACTTTTGGTGTTACGTCACTTTCAGTGCCCGGCAGCGGTGCAAGGCCTGACCGTAGGTGCATCTATTTTAACGGTCTAAACGACTTTTCTCTTTTAATATGCTGTGGTGGTTATTTACAAATTTGTTAATTAACAAATTCTGCCTTTCCATTGTTTTTCAGGTGTCAGAGTGGGTCAACAGGAAGGAAGTTGACGACGGGGTGGTGATTGGCTTCGGCCGAAATGAAACGATGCAGCGAGCTGCCTGTTTTGCCTTGACAAAGGAGGAGGAAGCTGTAAGTTCTTCTACTAGCCCATGATTTTAGTGGGGGTTTTGAAAGTGTATATAATTGTGTCTATACTGTACCTTACAGAAATTGTTCAGCCTGTGGTTCAGATCATCTGCATTTTATTCCTGAGACAACTGTAAAATTAAGTGCCTGCGTATCTCTCGTTCACACAGTGGTTGCAGGCATATTACTCACACGTCCGGCCAAGAGTGATCAGGAGTGACCTGAACTGTGACAGGTTCTTCCTTTCGTCAGCTGGCACTGCTTTGCTCACAGTTTCGAATGACCTCGGTGTGCTCCACAAAGCGTACGTACCTACACAATTCGACGTACTCGTGTGTGATTGTTCACTTTCTATACAGAAAATATCAGACCCGATCATACTACAATTAACATTTCATGTAACCTTTTCTTTCTGCAGTTATGAAAAAAGCTGGAGTGTGGGCACACTCGAAAACTTTTTAAGAGCCACCAGTCGTCAGGCGAGAGGTGCTTTAGAGACAGCGGCGGCTAACCTGACGGACATGGAGAAGGAGGACGTGTCCTCTTACCTGGCCTACAACACTGCTGTGGCCAAACTGCACAGAGTACCTACGCCACAGACTGTAGTGGCCACGGCTACACTGCTGGACTCCTTGGCAGGGTAGGGTTCTTCATCTTAAACAGACACGAAACATCACAATTGCATGTATTTGTTGTTCACCTAATTTCTAATATGTTAACACATACCTTCTTTCCTCTTACAGCTCTGAGACCGACCGGTTTTCCGGTCCATCAGGCACAAAGTCTTTGGACTTTGCAGACTTTTTAATGAAGTTTCCGGAATCGGCAGACAGCAAAGCACCCACCAAACTGGACAGGTTAAAGGCAGGGTTTCCGGGCGATCGTGTTTTCTACGACAAGTGGCGTGCTGCCCAAAAGGCCAAAAGAATGGAACGGCTGCTGAGTAAGTACCCTGTTCAATAAATACCACATTGACTACCAAAATGAATAAAAAAAATTTTTTGACAAGGGAGCAAATCTATGGTCTCCACCCACAAGCTCAAATCGTTTCTGTTGTGATTTGTTCCTTTCGATAACTGACGTGTGTGACTGAAGTTATTTTATTCTTCGTTCTAGAGGCCTTTACCCGAAAACCCCAAGAAAGCAGGGTGAAATACGGGATTCTGAAGGAAGGGTGGAAGAACAACTGTCCAAAGCCAGCGGACGTTTTGGCGGCCTGGAAACCAGCCACCAAACTTGTCATCGAGACTGACGAGGACCTCCGCCGGAACGTGTCTCAGCAGACGTGGAAAGGCCTGGCCATTAAAGATTTTGGTGGAGAGAAAGGGCTAGGTAAAAAAAAAAAAAATTTGTTATTTTTGTAATGAGGGGAGAAGTTATTATTACTTAAATTATGGTTTTGCTATTTGTAATTTACCTTACAACCTAACAGAATAATTGAAACAAAACACTGTTTGTAAACCTGTTGATTTCGTTCTTTTCATCTGATGCATATTGTTTTGCTCTCTTTTGCAGGAGTTGTTGCAACCCAACCCTTTTCCAAGGGTGACATCGTGTGTGATTACCATGGGAAGGTAATCACATACGCCCAGGGAAAAGTCATGATGCAGAATCTACAGGATGAAGCAGGGTACCTGTTTTTCTTCAGGACCGGCCAGAGGCATCTCTGCATCGACGCCCAGACTTTTCCCTATGAATGCCACCCCTGTGCAGACACTGTGGGCGGAAGACTCAACCATTCATCCAAGCAAGCCAACCTGTGTCCAGAACCTTTCGTTTTGAAGGTGAATGGACAGGACGTGGATGTCGTCCTCTTCAGGGCCCTGCGGGACATCAGTGTGGACACTGAACTGAAGTTTGACTATGGGGTGAAAAGGAAGTCCTTCCGAGGAGAGGGCCAGGATCTGCAATGGCTAGATGAGTGATGTGGCTCATCTGATGATGTGCTATGCTAGTCAAACGGGGTTCAGATCCCTATGTTGTAAATTATATCAATATTTGAAAAGCCTAATTCTGTGTAGACTATTACTAAGAATTTTTTTTTTTTCCATCCACTTTTGCAAAATAAAAATGTGAGTAGAGTATGTGTTTTGTCTTCACTTGTGCTCGTTCAGGGTGGCTATTAAGCAGACACAATCTTTTTGACACAATCTTTGGTAGTTTAATTCAAATTTAAACTTGAAAACCTGGGGGAAAGCCTGGATCTTCTGTGCCAACAGCAGCAGCACAGGGCCATTAAGGAAGACAAAAGAATGGGGGTTGAGGGTGGGTGGGTAGGTGACAGAAGGACCTGTGTGAAACAAGACACAGACAGAATTTGTGTAGGTGAGGAGAGTAAACAACAAATTCTTCATCCTATTTCAACCAGAGCATTTATTCTCTGACATCTTACCTTGTGCACACAGAGCATAGACCAGTGAATTCGGCCAGCTACGCGATATTAATATGTTGTGAATATTTGAATAGCCTAATTCTGTGTAGACTATTACTAAAAAAAATATTATTATTATTATTATTATTATTATTATTATTATTATTATTTTAAATCCACTTTTGCCAAATAAGACTGTGGTGTAATCATTGAGGTTTCACTCAGTTGTTATGTGACTGCCAGGGTGATTTCACATCTTTAAGCTGAAGTTGAGTTTTTGATATACGTGTATAAGTAATACCCTATCATCCATCCATCCATCTTCTACCGCTTACTCCTTCTTCAGGGTCGCGGGGGAACCTGGAGCCAATCCCAGGGGCATCGGGCACAAGGCGGGGTACACCCTGGACAGGGTGCCAGTCCATCGCAGGGCACAATCACATACACACACACACAAATACCCTATCATATATTTTTAAAATACCCTTTTTAATTTAGATTAATTTCATTTTGTTCAATTATATTTTTTCCCCCTCAAGTATTTTGGTGATGAAGAGGACGAGGAAGACAGATGATTAGAAAAAATTTTGGACTTAGGGGGGAAAAAAAGAAAGAAAAATATCTTTTCAGTCATTTAAAAAATTCTGGTCTCCTTCTGTCAAGCTAAGTGATAGTAATATAAATTACTCACTTACTGCATCATCAAGAAGTTGTTATCTAACTAAAGTTAACTTCTTTTGCATGAGTAGGTACACAATGACAGCTAATTTGTTAATGGTATGACTAACAATAAAATGTGTAAACACAATTAAAGCTGGCTTTATGTCTAACAAGCTATAACAAGTTATAAATAACATGCTAACAAGCGAACATGCTAACAAGCTAACATGCTAAAAAGCTATAAATATCATGGCAAAACAATTTTTTTTAAAAACTGGGTCTTTTTTTTCTTTTTTTTTTTTTTAAAGTGTCTAAAATGTTTGGTTTTGTTTTTTTTAACCCATGCTCTTTCACACGAAGTTGTTGCAGCACCCTGACCTTTTGTGTGTGTGTGTGTGTGTGTGAAATATTTGGCCACCATAGGTATTTCATTTGTGAAAATTGTGCCCACAGGTAAGCAAACCCCTCTCTCACACAGTGATTATTGTGATGGATAATTTCAGTAATTACTGTGATGTTTGATTTCTCTGAAATCAAATATCAATTTACATTTATTTTATGTTCTCAGTAACTGAATATGGCAGAGGACAGTGGACGGGGGTACAGTTCTGACCATTCAAGCGTAAGCATGCTTAAAGGAATTCCATCTATTTTTTTTACATAATTATTTTTATATCATGCATAAATACTTTGTATGTCAATATAAGTTTAATTTTGCTGCTTTTCCCCAGGCATCCACTTACATTCTGTCTCGAACAGTAAGCAGTATAGACTTTATTTTGTTAAATGTCATTTTCATTGAATGTCATACATTAATATATATATATATATATATATATATAAAAGTGTATCCAGATGTAGTTTAGTGTGATGTATTCTGCAGGAAAGTGACTTCTGTCTCAGTTCCTCAGAAGAGGATGACATGCCACCTCCTCCCCCCCCTCCTTCTCCCCCTCCTCCCCCTCCTCCTTCTCCATCTCCATCTCCTCCTACTCCCCTTCTTCCTTCTCTTCCTCCAATTGAAGATGTAAGGGATAAACTATCATATATTTAAAATAGTTTTTTTTTTTTTATTCATTTCATATTGTTCATTTATATTTTCCCCTCAAGTACTTTGGTGATGACGAGTATGAGGAAGACACAGATGAAGAGGAGGGGGATGGGTTGAATATTTAAATAAAATTGTTTTTCTTTTACTTTACATCTGATCTTTGTGTATCTTTGGGCATGCAGTGTGACTATGTGAATCTTTGTGTTTGTGCCTTTACTACCATAAATGTTATATACAACTCTGAGTATTATTTACAAAGCCTGTTTGATAAAATAAACAGTATTTAATTTGTGAACCTTTACTTTTACCGTTTATTTTTGTCTTAATTTGCGGAATTATTCCTCTGAGTCATCATTGTCTGACTAGGAAGTAATGTTTGATTCCCGTTCCTGCACGTTCCGTTATTATCGACGCACACCGGGATAAGATTACTGCTAATTGGTATAGGTGTTCATATCTTGTTAGTATATTCCGGACAGGACAATTGGTAAGTTCTCATGTTTATATTTTTCGGCTTTACCGTTTGTTTTAATAGTTATTTGCCGAGTTATTCTACTGACTCATCATTGTCTGACTAGGAAGTAATGTTTGATTCCCGTTCCTGCACGTTCCGTTATTAGCGACGCACACCGGGATAAGATTACTGCTAATTGGTATAGGTGTTCATATCTTGTTAGTATATTCCGGACAGGACAATTTGGTAAGTTCCCATGTTTATATTTTTCGGCTTTACCGTTTGTTTTGATCGTTATTTGCCGAATTATTCTACTGAATCATCATTGTATGACTAGGAAGTAATGTTTGATTCCCGTTCCTGCACGTTCCGTTATTAGCTACACACACCGGGATAATTGGTATAGGTGTTCATATCTTGTTAGTATATTCCGGACAGGACAATTGGTAAGTTCCCATGTTTATATTTTTCAGTTTTACCGTTTGTTTTGATCGTTATTTGCCGAATTATTCTACTGAATCATCATTGACTGACTAGAAAGTAATGTTTGATTCCCGTTTCCTGCACGTTCGTATAGATCAGGGGTCACCAACCTTTTTGAAACTGAGAGCTACTTCATGGGTACTGAGTCATACGGAGGGCTACTAGTTTGATAAACTCTTCTGAAATAACAAATTTGCTCAGTTTGCCTTTAGTTATATATTATTATTAATGATAAATGATACTCATCTATGTGAAGACACTGATCACGTTAATGATTTCTCACAATAATTGTCAACAATGAATAATAGATACAGATAATATCAATATTCGACACTTTATTTCTTTTAATCTCAGCAATTGTTTACAGTTTGAGATGATCACTTCTACAACATTTCATAGGAAAAATGTCCCATTGTCACTAGCCACTGACAAACCATTTCAACAAATCATGAACTATGTTGCACCATGTTTGAAAAAGTTATCAATTATGTAATGTTTAAGAAAAAATGACCCGGTGTGCTCTCTGGCTTGTCACCCATGGTTTGATGCCATACCTAAAGTTGAAAACTTTTATATTAATTTTATGTTTATATTTATTTATATACATATAAAACACATCTATCCTCAGACCTCAGACGCCATACATAGTGTATGCGAAATGAATCATGATGGTCAAATGGCTTACCTTATGTACAGCCATTGGAGGGATTGTGTATTCTTCCACTCGTGGATGAGATAATCTCTCTTCAGTCCCATCCATATCTTCCCTCTTCCGCTTCCTGATGCAGGACTGGAGTTGTGGCCGCACACATGTGTAGTACAGCTCAAACCACTGTTGGCAGAGGAAAAATAAAAAGTAATTACATTCATTCATTAATATCATTAAGAAAAATTAATGCATCCTGTTTCTGACAGGAAAATTATTTCCAACTTACAGTATCCTCCTCCTGGGAAAGGGCAAATGTGGCCACTTGTTGAGCACTCCTCTTGTGCTCCTTGTGTATCCCGATGTAGTGGTCTTCTTGTTCAGCCACTCTGGAACCTACACAAAACAAGAATATCACGACGATTAATGTCGGTAAAGGCAAAAACATCAGATGATTCACTGTGAAATTTAGAAAAAAATTAGGAAAACAATATTACTCACAGTCATGTGCGCCACCACGCCTGGTTGTTGGAGGTGCTTCAGTATGACCAGTGCCTGGAGATAGTACATATAATCCAAGCACTCGTCGGTGGTCAACTGTTTCTCTGAGAGCATCTTCCGATTGACGGCCAGGAAGTCTCCTTTGGCGTCCCTGAGCACAGCTGTGCAGTCATGCGTTGTCAGTTCTGCATCTTCTGTCAACCTCTCTCAAACATATTAACATCATAATATTTGTCACATTGCATAATTTATCTTATATATTCCGAGGGACACAGCACTGTAAGTGCGGAGGACGGTGTTCACATGTTTTTTTTCGAAAACATGAATGGACAGGCTATGTGCATCATGGCAGGCCTATAAGGAGAGGCATGATTTTACACAAGCTTCAGATACCGGTCATGCGCGCAAGGCGCTCCCATACAGTTATGCTAAATGCAACGTCGAAGTTCCCTTTGAAATGGAACATCTTAGACAATACAAGAAAGTACAGGTTTCTGAACATATACGGTATCTGTTCCCTTTCAAAGGGAACTTCGACGTTGCATTTAGCATAACAGTATGGGCCAGGGGAACCAGACGGCCACAGTCGCGGTCTGCCACTAGGCCTGATCTGAGAATGGTTATAAAGGCCAAGCAGGCAAAGAAGAGCGGCCCTGAGAGGCTGTGGAGGGATGTATCCGGGGACATGAGGTTGTTAGGGCAGGTAGCCCCCAGTGCTACTGTAGGGCTTCCACTAGCCAAGGCGGTCCCCAAGTTTTCAGTGTCCCCCAACCCCCCCCCCCCGCCCGCGTTCACAGGTGTGCTCACCACAGCAGTCAGCACAGACCAGAGCCCGACGTTAGCGCAGGAAGTAAGCTCCCTTTTGGACAATGGGGCCATGGAACATGTACCCCGTTCCCGAAGGGAGGGAGGTTTACAGCCATTATTTCCTGTTCCGCAAAAAAGTGCGAGTATGCGGCCATTTTTAGATCTGCGTCATCTGAACCGTACTCTTCGGACATACAGGTTCAGAGGCTGACGCTCAAACTTATCGTGCCACAGATTCAGTTCGAGAACTGGTTTGTGGCGATAGATCTAAAAGGTGCATATTTCCACGTAGGAATATCGCTAGCTTTATCCCCTCGCACCTTTACAAAGTGCATGGATGTCACTCTGGCTCCACTGGGACTCCAGGGCATCTGTGTACCAAACTACCTGGACGACTGGTTAATTCTAGCACGATCCAGTGAGCTGGCGGTTCAACATCGAGATGTTGTTGTTCTCGCCCACATGAACAGCTTGGGGCTCGGGTTGAATCTCAGAAAAGTATGCTTTCCCCGGTGCAGTGGACAACTTTTCTAGGGGTTATAGGATTCTACTACGATGAGGGCGTTTCTATCCCCAACATGCGTAGTGTCAATCCTATCGACACTGAGCAACATAAAGCTGGATCTTGGGAGACTTTTGGGGTGGAGTCCACACATGTGGCCAAGGTCACATCTGTATGCTGCTCCCCCCGTCGCTCTGCTCCCACAAGCTCTAGCGAGAGTTTGCCAAGACCGTCTGCTAGTAGCACCTTTTTGGCCAGCTCGAACATGGTTCTGAGAGATAATATCCCTGCGAGATGGCACTCCTTGTGAGTTTCCCGTCCGCAGGGATCCACTGTAGACCCAGTAAACTGCGCAACAGCTACAGTCCTGGAGCTCCTACAAGAACATTTCTCAGCGGGGTGGGCTCCTTCTACAATCAGGGTTACGTGGCTGCCATTTCGGCCAGCCATGCCCCTGTTGAGGGAGCCTCTGTGGGGCAACATCCTCTAACTTTGAGGTTCACGTGTGGTGTCAGGCGGCTGAGGCCCATCTGCAGGCCGCGCATACCTTCCTAGGACCTTCTGTGGCCCTGGAAGGTCTATCGGGTGCCCCATTCGAGCCCCTAGAGTGGATCTACTGTCTCAAGCCAGAGGGCTGATTTATCACCCTCGGCCAGAACTACGGAAACTGTGGGTCTGGCCCCTGATAGAGCAGTACCACAAAGCTTTAAACATTGTATTATCTTCTATTATGGTATAGTACACCCTAGAACTATTTTTAGAGCACACCTGAGTTTGTCCAAAAGTATAGGGACATCCCTTATAGAGCACTGCCATGCAGCTTTAAACATTGTGTTAACTTGTATTATGGTATAGTACACCTGTTAGGATCAAGCAAATAACAGCTTCTATTATCCCCTTTTCCTCCGTCAGCCTTTTCAGCCTCTTGGTTCATTTACTCAAAAGAAAAACTAGCGCATATGGTTTACCAAGGAGAGTATGCAGGCCTGGAGAGTCTAAATGAGCAAAAATGCGTGGAAATAATATGGCAGTTGAACTGTCTGGCCACGTACGTGAAAAACATCTTGGGCAATACAAGAAAGTACAGGTTTCTGAACATATATGGTATCTGTTCGCTTAACAGAAAACAGGAAGTTCCTATGGTGACATGTTAACTGGCACGTACACAACAGGCAGGTCTGAAAAGTTCATGAGACAGGAATTCAACTATAACCTAAACATACTTATACCTATCTGAGGGAATACTTGACAGTTGTTCTTCCACCCTTCCTTCAGAATCGCGTATTTCACCCTGCTTTCTTGGGGTTTTCGGGTAAAGCCCTCTAGAACGAAGAATAAAATAACTTCAGTCACACACGTCAGGTATCGAAAGGAACAAATCACAACAGAAATGATTTGAGCTTGTGGGTGGAGACCATAGATTTGCTCCCTTGTTAAAAAATTTTTTTTATTCATTTTGGTAGTCAATGTGGTATTTATGGATCAGAGTACTTACCCAGCAGCCGTTCCATTCTTTTGGCCTTTTGGGCGGCACGCCACTTGTCGTAGAAGACACGATCGCCCAGAAACCATGCCTTTAACCTGTCCTGTTTGGTGGGTGCTTTGCTGTCTGCCGATGCCGGAAACTTCATTAAAAAGTCTGCAAAGTCCAAAGACTTTGTGCCCGATGGACCGGAAAACCGGTCGGTGTCAGAGCTGTAAAAGGAAAGAAGGTATGTGTTAACATATTAGAAATTAGGTGAACAACAAATACATGCAATTGTGATGTTTCGTGTCTGTTTAAGATGAAGAACCCTACCCTGCCAAGGAGTCCAGCAGTGTAGCCGTGGCCACTACAGTCTGTGGCGTAGGTACTCTGCGCAGTTTGGCCACAGCAGTGTTGTAGGCCAGGTAAGAGGACACGTCCTCCTTCTCCGTGTCCGTCAAATTAGCCGCCGCTGTCTCTAAAGCACCTCTCGCCTGACGACTGGTGGCTCTTAAAAAGTTTTCGAGTGTGCCCACACTCCAGCTTTTTTCATAACTGCAGAAAGAAAAGGTTACATGAAATGTTAATTGTAGTATGATCGGGTCTGATATTTTCTGTATAGAAAGTGAACAATCACACACGAGTACGTCGAATTGTGTAGGTACGTACGCTTTGTGGAGCACACCGAGGTCATTCGAAACTGTGAGCAAAGCAGTGCCAGCTGACGAAAGGAAGAACCTGTCACAGTTCAGGTCACTCCTGATCACTCTCGGCCGGACGTGCGAGTAATATGCCTGCAACCACTGTGTGAACGAGAGATACGCAGGCACTTAATTTTACAGTTGTCTCAGGAATAAAATGCAGATGATCTGAACCACAGGCTGAACAATTTCTGTAAGGTACAGTATAGACACAATTATATACACTTTCAAAACCCCCACTAAAATCATGGGCTAGCAAAAAGAACTTACAGCTTCCTCCTCCTTTGTCAAGGCAAAACAGGCAGCTCGCTGCATCGTTTCATCTCGGCTGAAGCCAATCACCACCCCGTCGTCAACTTCCTTCCTGTTGACCCACTCTGACACCCGAAAAACAATGAAAAGGCAGAATTTGTTAATGAACACATTTGTAAATAACCACCACAGCATATTAAAAGAGAAAAGTCGTTTAGACCGTTAAAATAGACGCACCTACGGTCAGGCCTTGCACAGCTGCCGGGCACTGAAAGTGACGTAACACCAAAAGTGTGCTTGAGACGAGCTTCCGAAAGATTTTCAGGAAGTCGTTCCTGAATCTAAATGTAGTCTAAATCTAAATTTTAAATTGAATAGTATTTTATAAATAATATTTTAGTGGTACAACATAATAATCTAAACTAGTCAGAAGTATTTGTATAAGTGTTCAAATAAAATTCATAACAAGAATTTAAGTGTACCCTGTAAAGATGTGCTCAAAGCTTATCACTGGTGTGTGTGAAGGTGTTTTTAGGGCTGGGCTGTGGGTGTGACTGTGGGTGTGACTGTGGGCTGGGCTCTCACTGTGAGAGTGAATATATAGGATGAGAATGTCATCCCATTGTTACCCAGATTCTTTTTCAGCAGAAGGCTTGTCCGTCACTGAAGACTTTTGAGATTGCTCCTGATTTTCAAGACGCTCCAATCCGTTTTGTTCTTACTCTTATTCTGTTCCTGCATTTGCTTGTTTGTTTTGCTTGGTGATTCTAACATTTTGTGTACATAACTGTATTTGCTTGTGTTACTGTTATTTCCTTCTTTTATCCCCTAGTCTTGAATTTCAGCACTGTCCTTCCTGCATCGTCCGGATACATCTGCATTACTGAATAATGGATCCCATTCCGTAAGTGAAGATACATTTATTTGCAACTGTAGAAACTACTGACTGTAAAAAAATCCTCCCTTTGTACTTTTTAGTACAAGGGCTTGGAAAAATGTTTCGCTGAATAAGCTTTAAAGGAAGTGTCTTTTTTTTTTTTTCTATTTCCAGTGAATTCAAAAGGAACTACCTTCTCTGCCCTGTCTGCAAGAAGACCTGGGACTGCCTGTCGGTGCATCTGCGCAGATCCTGCATGAAGACACACGACGAAGCAGCGATCGAAGCAGCAGTGGGGCGGGCAAAGGCGGAAATGCGTGCGCTTCTGGCAACAGGGAGGGTGTTTAAGTACGGCCGGCTGTGTCAGATTTTGGCTGCTGCTGACCCAATCAGCAGGTAGGTGGAAGATCTTTTCAGTCCTTTAAAAACTTCTGGTCTCCTTCTGTCTGAAATGTATTTACATCTAAACCTTGTATCTAAACCTTGTTTTCTGTTTTGGAAAGGCTGATAGAGGAACTGGAGAGTCGCTTTCTGGTGGTGACCGATGTGCCCCCACCCCTACCTACTTCCATTGAGAGGTCAGGGCCTTCCTCCTCCAGAGCCACACAGCCAACAGGGTTGGACGGCAAACCGTCAGAGAGCTTCTCTGTCAGCAGCGGAAGGAGCAGCAGTGAGCGCATTGGCGAGACCTTTCAATCGTGAGAATCTCAGTTTTCTAGCTTTACTGATTTGTGTTTTAGCGTTACTGCAGTGAATTTCTGATATTACGGAGCCCCCCTAGTGCCAGATAAAAAAAATTTTTAAAAATGAAAAGTCGTGTGCAACCTGTTCTCTCAGTTTTGCAATCCGTTTCTCAAGAAATAAACACACAAAAAGGACATAATGTGTATTGTCTTAATGTGTATTGAGTTTACATAGAACCAATACAGCTGAATATATTTTCCATTTTTCTATGTCCACTCAATACACATTATTAAGACAATACATGTCCTTTTTGTGTGTTTATTTCTTGAGAAATAGAAGAGAGAAGTTCGAATGTACAGTGAATGTCCAATATAAATCCAACTGTAACGTGGTGCGTCCTCGGTTTACAAAACTGAGAGCACGGATTGATTTAAGATTATTGATATAAGATGATTATCGTCCTGTGGCCCTCACTCCAGTTATCATGAAGTGCTTTGAGAGATTGGTTCTTCAGCACATCAAGGACTACCTCCCCCCAGACTTCGATCCTTATCAGTTTGCATATCGTGCAAACAGATCCACAGAGGATGCTATCGCCGTAGCTGTCCACTACGTGTTGAGACATCTAGAGCAGCAACAGAGCTACGTCCGGATGCTTTTTGTGGATTACAGTTCGGCTTTTAATACAATCATTCCGGACGTTCTCATCACCAAATTGGTCACTCTTGGCCCCCCCTACCATATGTGCCTGGATAAAGGACTTTCTCACCAACTGGTCTCAGACAGTGAGACAGTGAGACACCTCTCCTCCACTCGCACATTGAGCACCGGTTCTCCACAGGGCTGTGTGCTGAGCCCCCTCCTGTACGGTCTCTACACATACGACTGTAGACCAGTCCACAACAATAATCTTATCATCAAGTTTGCTGACGACACCACAGTGGTCGGACTCATCTCAAAAGGAGATGAGGTAGCCTACAGAGAGGAAGTCCTAAACTTGGCAGCCTGGTGTTCAAAGAACAATCTGGCTCTAAACACCAAGAAAACCAAGGAACTCATTGTAGACTTCAGGAAGCACAACACTGAGCTGGCTCCCCTTTTCATTAATGGTGAGTGTGTGGAGAGGGTCCACACCTTCCGGTTTCTTGGCGTCCTTATCTCTGCGGACATCTCCTGGACGGACAACATCACAGCGGTTATCAAGAAGGCTCAAACGCGGCTACACTTCCTGAGGGTTCTCAGGAAGTACAATCTGGACCCCAATCTGCTGCTGATCTTCTACCGCTCGTCTGTCGAGAGCCTGCTGACATACTGTATCACGGTGTGGTACGGTAGCTGCACCGCAGCAGACAGGGAGAGGCTTTAGAGAGTAGTAAGAGCAGCGCAGAAGATCATTGGCTGCCGTCTCCCCTCCCTGATGGATATTTACACCTCCCGTTGCCTCAGCAGAGGAAAAACCATCATTAAGGACAGCTCTCACCCTGGCTTTGATCTGTTCAATCTGTTGCCCTCGGGGAGATGTTACAGGTGCATCAAAACAAGGACTAATAGATTTAAGAATAGTTTTTTCCCAAAAGCTATTACCATTCTAAACGCATACATGTACTGAGTTCACAGCATATGTATATAGTGTCTCAAAACTGTGCATTTCATAGTACCTCCCCCATCCGCCCCAATATCTTGTCTATTTATCTTATTTATCTTGTTTATTCTTCTTGTTTATTTAATGTACATGTTGGCACGGAACAAAAAAGGAGTGGCTCTTAATTTCATTGTACATGTGTATAGTGACAATAAAAGGCATTCATTCATTCAAGATTACGAATGAAAATATCAGAAATTCACTGCAGTACCATCAACGTCCACCGGGGCAGGCATGGCAGTGAGCATGAGCTTTAGCTAGGCAGGAAAAATCAGAAAAAAGGATATTCCCAGGATATCCCCCCGCCCGATTTCTCCTGCCTAGTTAAAGCTCATGCTTTTCGTAATTGAGTCAGATATATTCAGTTTTATAACCAAACATCTTTTCCTCACTGCAGTTACGGTGGTGTGCAGTGGACCAATCCAGCAAGAAAGCTGATGACAGAGAAGGGGCTTTACAAGAAGCACTCCATCGACCATGCTTTGCTGAGGGGTTTTTTTTCGTTCCTGCAGAAAGACCTTCAAAATGAGAATCCTAAACAGGAGGGGAGCACTACCAAAAAAAAAACTTGTTTTGAGTTTGATATCCAAGAAAAATATTTTCACACAGAAAACTAGTCATGATGACAAGGTCATCTAACGTGTCCTTTTTTTTCAGGTTGAAAACGTTGCACGTTTTCTGTGTTACATGGACCCACGGGCACCGTCCCTGGAATTTGTCAGGGACAGAGAGAAGACGCAGCAGTTTTTCAGGGAGCTGACTGATGCGGGGCTATCGAAACAAACTCAACTTAATTACATGAAAAATTTGAAAAGGTTGGTAGAATTTGGTGGGGGGTTTTTTTTCCGTATTAAAACTTCTGCACACAAAACTTAATTGTGCTTGAATACATGTACATCATTTTTACTTGTACTTTCTATACAGATTCCTCACATACCAGACCATCAACACCAACCTGAGGCATGACGACAAGGACCTGCATACAGACTGTAGGGAGTTCATAGACTACCTCGGACTGCTGCAGAAGAGCTGCAGTAAGAAGGTCAGCAAGGAGATTACCCAAAAAAGGCAAGTTTATTTTTGCACCCATTTTTCTGAATTACAGCAAATATATGTGAGCACTGTGACAAATAATATTATGATGTGTTAATATGTTGTATCTTTTTCACAGGCACGAGAGGTTGACAGCAGATGGAGAACTGACAACGCATGACTGCACGGCTGTGCTCAGGGCCGCCAAAGGAGACTTCCTGGCCATCACCCGGAAGATGCTCTCAGAGAAACAGTTGACCACCGACGAGTGCTTGGATTATATGTACAATCTCCAGGCACTGGTCATACTGAAGCACCTCCAACGACCGGGCGTGGTGACGCACATGACTGTGAGTACTATTGTTTTCCTAAATTTTTTCTAAATTTCACAGTGAATCATCTGATGTTTTTGCCTTTACCGACATTAATCGTCGTGATATTCTTGCTTTGTGTAGGTTCCAGAGTGGCTGAACAAGAAAACCACTACATCGGGGTACACAGTAGTGGGTGTCAAGGAGCACAAGACGAGTGCTCAACAAGTGGCCACATTTGCCCTTTCCCAGGAGGAGGTTACTGTAAGTTGGAAATAATTTTCCTGTCAGAAACAGGATTCATTCATTAATAACATTAAGATAAATTAATGCATGTAATTACTTTTTTATTTTTCCTCTGCAAACAGTGGTTTGACCTGTACTACACGTGTGTGCGGCCACAACTCCAGTCCTGCATCAGGAAGCGGAAGAGGGAAGATATGGATGGGACTGAAGAGAGATTCTTCATCTCATCCGCGAGTGGAAGAATACACAATCCCTCCAATGACCTCCAACGGCTGCACATAAGGTAAGCTGACCATCGTGCTTCATTTCGCACACACTGTGTATGGCATCTGAGGTCTGAGGGTAGATGTGTTTTATATGTATATAAATAAATATGAACATAAAATTAATATACGGTTTCGACTTGCACTTTAGGTATGGCGTCAGACCATGGGTGACCAGCCAGAGAGCACGCCGGGTCTTCGAGACAGCCACCAAGAGTCTGACTGACACAGAGAAGTCTCTGGTAGCTGACTATCTGACACATTCGACTGCTACAGCGGAGAAACATTACCGCATGAAGCAGGCAGACAACGTCGTGAGGGCTAGTCAGCTCCTGGATTTGCTGGCTGGTCAGTCGACGTAAGCATGTTTTATAGTTGTAAACACAATTAATACAATCCACAATTTGTAAACAAATTATATTATACGCACTAGTCTTCTACTCTTCTCCTTCTAAAATATTATTTCTTTTTATTCAGCACTGATCCTTCAGAAGGGGAATCCAGCCGCGCTGCCCGTAGCATTGCTCGCAATGCTGCCCAGCAGAAAGCAGAGACGACAGATCTGCAAACGGATTTTGAGGCAGCGTACAACCGGCTTGTAGAACAGCACCCGGTGACTGTGGAGGGTGGAGCACCAGATAAGGCTCTGCGCGCCGACATCTCACCTAGCTTTCAGCGGAAGCTGTACGAGCGATGGGTGAAGGCCCAGATGAAACTGCGCAAGCAACATATTCACTGTAAGTATTTTTTAAAACTATATGTAAAAAGATATTTACCAAGTAAGGTGCTGTGTTCACAGTTGTGAAGTATAGTCTTAACTAACAAAATCTTTCCATGTTTTCCTGACAGCGCGCTTTGGCCCTCGTCTACCCAGTGAGGAGAAGGTCAGCAAGTGGATCTCTGATCAGGGATGGAGGAGCAACATACCCAGTGCAGCCCAGTTCGTCAACGAATGGAAGCCCCATGGATCCGTGGACACAGCATTGGACGCTAAACGGATCCGGAGACTCACAAGGACCCAGAGGTGGAAAGGACTTGTTGTGACGGAAGATGGAGGGGAGGGCAAGGGCGTCATTGCCACCCGAAGATTTCTGGCTGGTGAGGTGGTGTGTGACTACCACGGGCAGGTCGTCACAGCCTCAGAGGGACACAGCACTCACAGCACTGTGAGTGCGGAGGACGGTGTTCACATGTTTTTTTTCGAAAACATGAATGGACAGGCTATGTGCATTGACGCACATTCGCCTTGCTGTGAGTGCCATCCAGACCGACAGACTTTTGGGCGGTTAATCAAGCACTCAAGGAAATGTTGCAACCTGAGGCCCAGAGCATACACTCTTCAAAACGGGGTGGACATTATTATTTTCCTGGCCACAAAGAACATTAAAGAAAATGAAGAACTTTTGTTTGATTACGGTGTTGAAAGAAGGTCTCTTATAGGAAAGGGTTTAAACCTCCTTTGGGTATGAATGTGTAAATACATGTGAAAATTCGTGTAAATACTCGTGTGAAAAAAACATGTAGAATGTGCATAAATACGGCCCGTATTACTTGTTATCTTCCTTTTTTTAATGAATGAGTTTTTCAATGTAAATAAACTTGCCTTGCCTTCTGACTAGTTTATATTAATATGCTCTGTGTCACTAGAATACCGGTGTAAATACTCCTCTGTAAACAAAATGTGTATGTGCATGAGTGTATAAATACAATTTATAACAAGAATTTAAGTTTACACTGTGAAGACGTGCTCAAAGTTTGTTACTGATGTAGCGTCATTCCTTGTAGACTTTCACCCATATCACTTATTAGCTGTCAGTTTTGAACTAATGAGCTGCGCGGTATAAATAAACTTGCTTTGCCCTTCGTTCTGACAAGTTCTGCTGCAAACGCAAAAACACAATAACATGGCTAGTGATGATTTAGCAGGCCAGTTCGGACAGTCAGTTGTGCAGTAAACTAATATTTCATCACAGTCTGCTAGCTGTCTGGCTAGTTTTCTGTGATTTCCACAACATAATCTTTCTACAGCATCACTTACTACTGTCTGATTAGTAGGGAAATGTGGTGCAAGTCCAAACACAGACACTTCAGGGACTCCTTACTGGGTGGCTTATTCCTGTTCGCAGCGGTCAGGTTGACTTAAAGACAGAAGGACACCAGAATTTTTAAAGGACTGAAAAGGTCTACCTCTAATAAACCATGAGCACATCTTTACACGGTAAACTTAAATTCTTGTTATAAATTTTATTTATACACTTATTTTTTTTTTTACAAATGGTAAAACTGAACAATATAAACATGGGAATCAGTGTTTTTTTTTTTTTTTTTTAATTAAATTTAACTTAAATATGGTCACGTGACCACTGCCACAAAATTATAAAAATTCAACACACAAAAGTATTCAGAGAACAGTTGTTGTGCAAACCCGAGCAAACCAGCAGGGATTTCGATTTTCGACTTTTCAAGAAAACAAGAACAAAACAAAAAAAGCCAGATTCAATTTAAACAGCACAAGATCTAATACATTCATTCATTCATGCGTCCATTCGTTCTGCACTTGAAAAGGTCCTGTTTTTCACATTCGAGCCTGACGTTTGGTCCTGTAGCTTAAACGCGGACACAATTAGTCAACAGCTTTCCAAAAAAAAAAAGAAAAACAAAAAAAAAACCCTAGTGCTTATTTAGATCTCTTTGGCTTTAACAGAAACGACTTTCTCTTTCTTTCTAAGTAAACACACACACTGTTTCCGAGTCAGGGACGACATTCATGCTCCGTTTTTTGACCACGTGTTAAATCACGTGACCAGTGCAGCACCTGCTTATTATCACTTCAGAGCACTTGACAAAACAAAGATACCGAAAGTAAAAGGCACATCGATGTATAAGTTTTTTTTTTATTTCCCAGAAGGGAATTTAGTGAACAGTGGTGATGTTTTGTTTTTTTAAACACAAACATGAGTCACAAGAACGTTTCCTGGATCAAGACACATTCATGTCACTCGACAGTCTGGCCGATGTATCCGCGCTCCCAGCGGGACACGACACAAAAGCCTCCTCTTAAAACGAGGGAACCAAACTATACACAGAGAGCCTGTAGAACCAGGCAGGAACATGTTATCAGAACTATTTATCATGTGCACTGGTTGTGTGTAGCAGTGTAGATTCAAGATGCACACGGGGTGGGCTGGAGAACAGGGGACGGGGCACGGGAGACGGGATGGCGTCCGTGGGACGACGCAATGCCGGAGAACTTTTCCATAAATAAGGATCTGTTGAGAGGCCAGTGTAAAAGTGGGATGTAATCCAGTGTATAATCAAAACAGCAGGTGTGAGGTTTCGACAGCCATCTTTAAACCGGTCCGTGTTTTCAAATTAAAGACTCGGCGCGATGTTGCTGTCGTGCCGCAGGTCTCCGATGTCTTCCGAGTTCTCCATCATCCAGGGATGAATCAAAATCTGCTCTAAGCTTGGACGCTCTTCTGGGCGGTACGCCAGGCACCAGAGAATGAGAGACTGGCATTCTTTAGAGACACGCTTAGTGAAACTGGGCGTCGCCTTGACTATGTCTCTATCTCTTTCAAAGGGAACGTCTCCACACACCATGTCAAACAGAAGGATGCCCAGAGACCAGACGGTGAGTGGAAGTGCTTCGTAACGGTGATGAAGGATCCACTCAGGTGGGCTGTAAACTCTGGTTCCTTCAAAGTCGGTGTAGGCCGTGTCCTTCAGCAGAGCGCCAGATCCAAAGTCGATGATCTTGATGTCTCCGGTACCTGTGTCCACTAGAATGTTCTCGTCTTTGATGTCTCGATGGACGATTCCACACGAGTGGCAAAACTGAACCGCTTCAACCACCTGTTTGAAGATCTTTCGTGCCATCGGTTCATCTATGGTACGGCGCTCGGTGATGAAGTAGTATAGGTCCTGGCACGGCTGCAGTCTCTCGAACACGATAAAGAAACCCTGACGGGGCACCTCAAACCAGTCGAGCATGCGGATGATGCCAGGGTGACCTGAACGACCGACCTTCAGCAGGAGCGCCACCTCCATGGGGACTGTCATTGATTCGCCAGCCAGTTCTGCCCACTGCTGCACTCGGTCATGGCACACTTGTTTGATAGCGACCTGTAAACCATCGGAGATTCGCTGTCCCGAAAACACACAGCCGAATCCACCGCTTCCCAGCAGCTCTCCTAACTTATACTGCTTCTCAAAAGATTCCTTAACTGGAGCGGATTTTCGTCTCACGTCTTCTGTTTGGTCCCGGTGCGAATCAACTACACGTTCATCGGACATGTTTTTACGGAGATAAAAGGAGAAAAAAAATAGTAAAAAAAATGCGTGGCAAAGCAGAAGAATCAGCTATAAAGTCCTCAGCGCTGTGATCTCGTGTGTGCGCGTGCGTGCGCGTGTGTGTGTGTGTGTGTGTGTGTGTGTGTGTGTCTGCTCTTCTTCGTCTTCTTTTTGATTTTAATGGCGGTTGGAAAACCACTAAAGGTGCATTACCGCCACCTAGTGAACTGGAGTGTAGGCAGTATTGTGGGCGTGTCTGCGTCTCTCTGCAGGCTTTTTTTTTGGTGTGCGTCGCTAATAACGGAACGTGCAGGAAACGGGAATCAAACATTACTTCCTAGTCAAACAATGATGACTCAGAGGAATAATTCCGCAAATTAAGACAAAAATAAACGGTAAAAGTAAAGGTTCACAAATTAAATACTGTTTATTTTATCAACAGGCTTTGTAAATAATACTCAGAGTTGTATGTAACATTTGGTAGTGGTAGTAATGGTAGTAAAGGCACAAACACAAAGACTCACAGTCACACTGCATGCCCAAAGATACACAAAGATCAGAGGTAAAGTAAAAGAAAAACAATTTTATTTAAATATTCAACCCATCCCCCTCCTCTTCATCTGTGTCTTCCTCATACTCGTCATCACCAAAGTACTTGAGGGGAAAATATAAATGAACAAAATGAAATGAATCTTAAAAAAAACAAACAAAAAAAACAACTATTTTAAATATATGATAGTTTATCCCTTACATCTTTAATTGGAGGAAGAGAAGGAAGAAGGGGAGTAGGAGGAGATGGAGAAGGAGGAGGGGGAGGAGGTGGCAGGTCATCCTCTTCTGAGGAACTGAGACAGAAGTCACTTTCCTGCAGAATACATCACACTAAACTACATCTCGATACACTTTTTTTTAATATTAATGTATGACATTCAATGAAAATGACATTTAACAAAAAGTCTATACTGCTTACTGTTCGAGACAGAATGTAAGTGGATGCCTGGGGAAAAGCAGCAAAATTAAACTTATATTGACATACAAAGTATTTATGCATGATATAAAAATCATTATGTAAAAAAAATAGATGGAATTCCTTTAAGCATGCTTACGCTTGAATGGTCAGAACTGTACCCTCGTCCACTGTCCTCTGCCATATTCAGTTACTGAGAACATAAAATAAATGTAAATTGATATTTGATTACAGAGAAATCAAACATCACAGTAATTACTGAAATTATCCATCACAATAATCACTGTGTGAGAGAGGGGTTTGCTTACCTGTGGGCACAATTTTCACAAATGAAATACCTACGGTGGCCAAATATTTCACACACACACACACACACACACACACACAAATGTCAGGGTGCTGCAACAACTTCGTGTGAAAGAGCATGGGTTAAAAAAATAAATAAAAATAAAAATAAATATTTTAGACACTTAAAAAAAAGACCCAGTTTTTTAAAAAATAGTTTTGCCATGATATTTATAGCTTTTTAGCATGTTAGTTTGTTAGCATGTTATTTATAGCTTGTTATAGCTTGTTAGACATAAAGCCAGCTTTATTTGTGTTTACACATTTTATTGTTAGTCATACCATTAACAAATTAGCTGCCATTGTGTACCTACTCATGCAAAAGAAGTTAACTTTAGTTAGATAGCAACTTCTTAATGATGCAGTAAGTGAGTAATTTATGTTACTATCACTTAGCTTGACAGAAGGAGACCAGAATTTTTTAAAGGACTGAAAAGATATTTTTCTTTCTTTCTTTTTTTTTTCCTGAGTCCAAAATTTTTTCTAATCATCATCATCTGTCTTCCTCGTCCTCTTCATCACCAAAATACTTGAGGGGGAAAAAATATAATTGAACAAAATGAAATTAATCTAAATTAAAAAGGGTATTTAAAAAATATATGATAGGGTATTTGTGTGTGAGTGTGTATGTGATTGTGCCCTGCGATGGACTGGCACGCTGTCCAGGGTGTACCCCGCCTTGTGCCCGATGCCCCTGGGATTGGCTCCAGGTTCCCCCGCGACCCTGAAGAAGGAGTAAGCGGTAGAAGATGGATGGATGGTTGGATGATAGGGTATTACTTATACACGTATATCAAAAACTCAACTCAACTTCAGCTTAAAGATGTGAAATCACCCTGGCAGTCACATAACAACTGAGTGAAACCTCAGTGATTACACCACAGTCTTATTTGGCAAAAGTGGATTTAAAAAAATATGTTGTAAATATTTGAATAGCCTAATTCTGTGTAGACTATTACTAAAAAAAATTATTACAATTACAACATATTATCACATAGCTGGCCGAATTCGCTGCTCTATGCTCTGTGTGCACAAGGTAAGATGTCAGAGAATAAATGCTCTGGTTGAAATAGGATGAAGAATTTGTTGTTTACTCTCCTCACCTACACAAATTCTGTCTGTGTCTTGTTTCACACAGGTCCTTCTGTCACCTACCCACCCACCCTCACCCCCCACTCTTTTGTCTTCCTTAATGGCCCTGTGCTGCTGCTGTTGGCACAGAAGATCCAGGCTTTCCCCCAAGGATTTCAAGTTTAAATTTGAATTAATCTACCAAAGATTGTGTCAAAAAGATTGTGTCTGCTTAATAGCCACCCTGAACGATTACAAGTGAAGACAAAACACATACTCTACTCACATTTTTATTTTGCAAAAGCGGATGGAAAAAAAAAAATTCTTAGTAATAGTCTACACAGAATTAGGCTTTTCAAATATTGATATAATTTACAACATAGGGATCTGAACCCCGTTTGACTAGCATAGCACATCATCAGTTGAGCAACATCACTCATCTAGCCATTGCAGATCCTGGCCCTCTCCTCGGAAGGACTTCCTTTTCACCCCATAGTCAAACTTCAGTTCAGTGTCCACACTGATGTCCCACAGGGCCCTGAAGAGGACGACATCCACGTCCTGTCCATTCACCTTCAAAACGAAAGGTTCTGGACACAGGTTGGCTTGCTTGGATGAATGCTTGAGTCTTCCGCCCACAGTGTCTGCACAGGGGTGGCATTCACAGGGAAAAGTCTGGGCGTCGATGCAGAGATGCCTCTGGCCGGTCCTGAAGAAAAACAGGTACCCTGCTTCGTCCTGTAGATTCTGCATCATGACTTTTCCCTGGGCGTATGTGATTACCTTCCCATGGTAATCACACACGATGTCACCCTTGGAAAAGGGTTGGGTTGCAACAACTCCTGCAAAAGAGAGCAAAACAATATGCATCAGATGAAAAGAACGAAATCAAGAGGTTTGCAAACAGTGTTTTGTTTTAATTTTTTCTGTTAGGTTGTAAGGTAAATTACAAATAGCAAAACCATAATTTAAGTAATAATAACTTCTCCCCTCATTACAAAAATAATAATTTATTTATTTATTTATTTTTTTACCCTAGCCCTTTCTCTCCACCAAAATCTTTGATGGCCAGGCCTTTCCACATCTGCTGAGACATGTCATCGAGACTGATGAGGACCTCCGCTGGAACAAGTTTGGTGGCTGGTTTCCAGGCCGCCAAAACGTCCGCTGGCTTTGGACAGTTGTTCTTCCACCCTTCCTTCAGAATCCCGTATTTCACCCTGCTTTCTTGGGGTTTTCGGGTAAAGCCCTCTAGAACGAAGAATAAAATAACTTCAGGCACACACGTCAGTTATCGAAAGGAACAAATCACAACAGAAACGATTTGAGCTTGTGGGTGGAGACCATCGATTTGCTCCCTTGTCAAATTTTTTTTTATTATTCATTTTGGTAGTCAATGTGGTATTTATTGAACAGGGTACTTACTCAGCAGCCGTTCCATTCTTTTGGCCTGTTGGGCGGCACGCCACTTGTCGTAGAAGACTCGATCGCCCGGAAACCCTGCCTTTAACCTGTCCAGTTTGGTGGGTGCTTTGCTGTCTGCCGATGCTGGAAACTTCATTAAAAAGTCTGCAAAGTCCAAAGACTCTGTGCCCGATGGACCGGAAAACCGGTCGGTGTCAGAGCTGTAAGAGGAAAGAAGGTATGTGTTAACATATTAGAAATTAGGTGAACAACAAATACATGCAACTGTGATGTTTCGTGTCTGTTTAAGATGAAGAACCCTACCCTGCCAAGGAGTCCAGCAGTGTAGCCGTGGCCACTACAGTCTGTGGCGTAGGTACTCTTCGCAGTTTGGCCACAGCAGTGTTGTAGGCCAGGTAAGAGGACACGGCCTCCTTCTCCGTGTCCGTCAGGTTAGCCGCCGCTGTCTCTAAAGCACCTCTCGCCTGACGACTGGTGGCTCTTAAAAAGTTTGAGTGTGCCCACCCTCCAGCTTTTTTCATAACTGCAGAAAGAAAAGGTTACATGAAATGTTAATTGTAGTATGATTGGGTCTGATATTTTCTGTATAGAAAGTGAACAATCACACACGAGTACGTCGAATTGTGTAGGTACGTACGCTTTGTGGAGCACACCGAGGTCATTCGAAACTGTGAGCAAAGCAGTGCCAGCTGACGAAAGGAAGAACCTGTCACAGTTCAGGTCACTCTTGATCACTCTCGGCCGGACGTGCGAGTAATATGCCTGCAACCACTGTGTTAACGAGAAATACGCAGGCACTTAATTTTACGGTTGTCTCAGGAATAAAATGCAGATGATCTGAACCACAGGCTGAACAATTTCTGTAAGGTACAGTATAGACAGTTATATACACTTTCAAAACCCCCACTAAAATCATGGGCTAGTAGAAGAACTTACAGCTTCCTCCTCCTTTGTCAAGGCAAAACGGGCAGCTCGCTGCATCGTTTCATTTCGGCCGAAGCCAATCACCACCCTGTCGTCAACTTCCTTCCTGTTGACCCACTCTGACACCTGAAAAACAATGGAAAGGCAGAATTTGTTAATGAACACATTTGTAAATAACCACCACAGCATATTAAAAGAGAAAAGTCGTTTAGACCGTTAAAATAGACGCACTTACGGTCAGGCCTTGCACAGCTGCCGGGCACTGAAAGTGACGTAACACCAGAAGTGGCGTGCAGTACCGGCGATAGCTGGTCTCCTCTGTTGAGGGGACCTGTGCGCTTGAGACGAGCTTCCGAAAGATTTTCAGGAAGTCGTTCCTGGCTACCGTCAAAATGGCCTGGTACTGTGTCGGTGTGCGAACACTGTCATCATATCTATTTTGAACACAGAAAAAAACAGAGACGTATAATTAAAAAGACCGTACTCAGCGTTGTAGTAGTGAACGATAACATTTGTAATACAGAAGGAATTAGTAATAATACAGAATTTGTCATACAGAACACTTTATTACTTATTGTAGTTACCTCTGATCTGAAGTCGAACCCTGTTGTGAGGAGGCGGCATCACCTGAGTCAATGGCCATGTCTGACTCTTGTGGCATGTTGGTGATAAAGAACCCACGCCTCTGAAATTCTTCCGCCAGTAAAGAAGCACACGGACTGTGGGGCAAAATAGAACAAAGCTGGCGGTAATCCCAGGTCCTGTTCCTCCAGACCCACCGTCTGGAAGATACCTTGGCCTTCTGGATCTCAGCTTGCCTTTCTTCTGCTGTGCTGTCTTTCATACAGACTCTAGCCAGGTGGCCAGCGAGATGTTTCTGCGGCTTCTCGCACCGCAAGCAGTGGACAATGTTGCGTTCAGCAAACCTTCAAAATAACGAGACCATGAGTACCGAGAAAGTCCAGTGAAGGAAACACAAATAAACACAAGCAAATACAGTAAATGACAAAATGTCTTACCTGTTTGGAGCCATTCTTAAAGCGGTATCAAAGCAAAATTAAGCAAATGCAGGAACAAAATATATAGCCTTATCCAAAAAAAGAGTAAAGTACCTTGAATGTACCCTCTGTATTTATGCCCAAAAATTAGACACGCCCACCTATTCTGAGGCATCAGGCGACCAATCACCAATTCGTTGACAGGTAATACAAAGCTGGGTTGAGGTCTGGAGAGATACGCCTTCTGTGGTGTAATGCTTGGCATATCACTTTGTCTTGAAAATGCAGCTCGCACTATCTAAAATGTGTGCTTTGATTAAGCATTATGCAAATAAATAGAGTTTTTTTTTTTTCTTTTTAAAAACCTGGCATACAGGTATATATAACAAAATATATGGTCAGGCAAATTAACAAGACCATTTTGGAGTTCACTAGAATTTTTTTCTTTAAAAAAACACATCACGTCCATTAGCCACTGGGAGATGGATGGATATTCCGATGGAACACTAGGGAGCATCTTGCTATTAGGGATGTGAAAGCAAATTTAATAGTATTTTATAAATAATATTTTAGTGGCACAAAATAATAATCTAAACTAGTCAGAAGTATCTGTACAAGTGTTCAAATAAAATTTATAACAAGAATTTAAGTGTACCCTGTAAAGATGTGCTCAAAGCTTATTATTGGTGTGTGAAGGTGTTTTTAGGGCTGGGCTGTGGGTGTGACTGTGGGCATGACTGTGGGCTGGGCTCTCACTGTGAGAGTGAATATATAGGATGAGAATGCCATCCCATTGTTACTCAGATTCTTTTTCAGCAGAAGGCTTGTCCATCACTGAAGACTTTTGAGATTGCTCCTGATTTTCAAGATGCTCCAATCTGTTTTGTTCTTACTCTTATTCTGTTCCTGCATTTGCTTGTTTGTTTTGCTTGGTGATTCTAACATTTTGTGTACATAACTGTATTTGCTTGTGTTACTGTTATTTTCTTCTTTGTATCCCCTAGTCTTGATTTTCAGCACTGTCCTTCCTGCATCGTCCGGATACACATGCATTACTGAATAATGGATCCCATTCCGTAAGTGAAGATACATTTATTTGCAACTGTAGAAACTATTGACTGTAAAAAATCCTCCCTTTGTACTTTTTTGTACAGGGGCTTGGAAAAACGGTTAGCTGAATAAGCTATAAGTGAAGTGTCCTTTTTCTATTTCCAGTGAATTCAAAAGGAACTACCTTCTCTGCCCTGTCTGCAAGAAGACCTGGGACTGCCTGTCGGTGCATCTGCGCAGAGCCTGCATGAAGACACACGACAAAGCAGCGATCGAAGCAGCAGTGGGGCGGGCAAAGGCGGAAATGCGTGTGCTTCTGGCAACAGGGAAGGTGTTTAAGTACGGCCGGCTGAGTCAGATTTTGGCTGCTGCTGACCCAATCAGCAGGTAGGTGGAAGATCTTTTCAGTCCTTTAAAAACTTCTGGTCTCCTTCTGTCTGAAATGTATTTACAGGCAATTTAAACCTTGTTTTCTGTTTTGGAAAGGCTGATAGAGGAACCGGAGAGTCGCTTTCTGGTGGTGACCGATGTGCCCCCACCCCTACCTACTTCCATTGAGAGGTCAGGGCCTTCCTCCTCCAGAGCCACACAGCCAACAGGGTTGGACGGCGAACCGTCAGAGAGCTCCTCTGTCAGCAGCAGAAAAACCAGCGGTGAGAGCAGTGGCAAGACCTTTCAATGGTGAGAATCTCAGTTTTCTAGCTTTACTGATTGTGTTTTAGCTTTACTGCAGTGAATTTCTGATATTACGGAGCCCCCCTAGTGCCAGATAAAAAAAAAAAAAAAATTCAAAAATAAAAAGCCGTTTGCAATCTGTTCTCAGTTTTGCGATCCATTTCTCAAGAAACGGACACTCCAAAAGGACATAATGTGTATTGTCTTAATGTGTATTGAGTTTACATAGAAAAATGGAAAATATATTCAGTTGTATTGGTTCTATGTCCACTCAATACACATTATTAAGACAATACACATTATGACTCTGATGGCTTGCTCTCAGGCTGTTTGCCTTCACCCATCGCTCGTACAGCTTCCGCTGAAAGCTAGGTGGTATGTCAGCCTGCAGAGCCTCATCTGGCGCCTCACAATCCAGAGTCACCGGGTGCTGTTCGACAAGCCGGTTGTACGCTGCCTCAAAATCCATTTGCACATCTGTCGTCTCTACTTTCTGCTGGGCAGCACTGCGAGCAATGCTACGGGCAGCGTGGCTGGATTCCCCTTCTGAAGGATCAGTGCTAAATAAAAAGAAATAATATTTTAGAAGTAGAAGAGTATAAGACTAGTGCGTGTAATAATTTGTTTACAAATTGTGGCTTGTATTAATTGTGCCAACAAATATTAAAACAGGCTTACCTCGACTGACCAGCCAGCAAATCCAGGAGCTGACTAGCCCTCACGACGTTGTCTGCCTGTTTCATGCGGTAATGTTTCTCCGCTGTAGCAGTCGAATGTGTCAGATAGTCAGCTACCAGAGACTTCTCTGTGTCAGTCAGACTCTTGGTGGCTGTCTCGAAGACCCGGTGTGCTCTCTGGCTGGTCACCCATGGTCTGACGCCATACCTAAAGTGCAAGTCGAAACCGTATATAAATTTTTATATGTATATATTAATAAAACACATCTACCCTCAGACCTCAGATGCCATACACAGTGTGTGCGAAATGAATCACGATGGTCAGCTTACCTTATATGCAGCCGTTGGAGGTCATTGGAGGGATTGTGTATTCTTCCACTCGCGGATGAGATGAAGAATCTCTCTTCAGGCCCATCCATATCTTCCCTCTTCCGCTTCCTGATGCAGGACTGGAGTTGTGGCCGCACACGTGTAGTTCAGCTCAAACCACTGTTGGCAGAGGAAAAATAAATAGTAATTACATTCATTCATAAATAACATTAAGATAAGTTAATGCATCCTGTTTCTGACAGGAAAATTATTTCCAACTTACAGTAACCTCCTCCTGGGAAAGGGCAAATGTGGCCACTTGTTGAGCACTCGTCTTGTGCTCCTTGACACCCACTACTGTGTATCCCGATGTAGTGGTCTTGTTCAGCCACTCTGGAACCTACACAAAACAAGAATATCACGACGATTAATGTCGGTAATGGCAAAAACATCAAATGATTCACTATGAAATTTAGAAAAAATTTAGGAAAACAATAGTACTCACGGTCATGTGCGTCACCACGCCTGGTCGTTGGAGGTGCTTCAGTATGACCAGTGCCTGGAGATAGTACATATAATCCAAGCACTCGTCGGTGGCCAACTGTTTCTCTGAGAGCATCTTCCGACTGATGGCCAGGAAGTCTCCTTTGGCGGCCCTGAGCACAGCCGTGCAATCATGCATTGTCAGTTCTGCATCTGCTGTCAACCTCTCGTGCCTGTGAAAAAGATCCAACATATTAACACATCATAATATTATTTGTCACAGTGCTCACATATATTTGCTGTAATTCAGAAAAATGGGTGCAAAAATAAACTTGCCTTTTTTGGGTAATCTCCTTGCTGACCTTCTTACTGCAGCTCTTCTGCAGCAGTCCGAGGTAGTCTATGAACTCCCTACAGTCTGTATGCAGGTCCTTGTCGTCATGCCTCAGGTTGGTGTTGATGGTGTGGTATGTGAGGAATCTGTATAGAAAGTACAAGTAAAAATGATGTACATGTATTCAAGCACAATTAAGTTTTGTGTGCACAAGTTTTAATACGAAAAAAACCCCCCACCAAATTCTACCAACCTTTTCAAATTTTTCATGTAATTAAGTTGAGTTTGTTTCGATAGCCCCGTGTCAGTCAGCTCCCTGAAAAACTGCTGCGTCTTCTCTGTCTCTGACAAACTCCAGGGACGGTCCCCGTGGGTCCATGTAACACAGAAAACGTGCAACATTTTCAACCTGAAAAAAAAAGGACACGTTAGCTGACCTTGTCATCATGACTAGTTTTCTGTGTGAAAATATTTTTCTTGGATATCAAACTCAAAACAAGTGTTTTTTTGGTAGTGCTCACCTCCTGTTTAGGATTCTCATTTTGAAGGTCTGTCTGCAGGAACGAAAAAAAAACCCTCAGCAAAGCATGGTCGATGGAGTGCTTCTTGTAAAGCCCCTTCTCTGTCATCAGCTTTCTTGCTGGATTGGTCCACTGCACACCACCGTAACTGCAGTGAGGAAAAGATGTTTGGTTATAAAACTGAATATGTCTGACTCAATTATGAAAAGCATGAGCTTTAGCTAGGCAGGAGAAATCAGGGGGTTGGGGATCCCAGTCCAGAAAGATTTCCAGGCCTTAATAAAAGCTTACCCAGAGAAGATGCAGGCACTTTAGCTTCACCCAGTATTTTAGTAAAAAAAAAAACAAAACAAAAAAAACCATGACATTTGATACATGACCTTTGAAGGCCCAAGACCAACCTTTGCCTGCCCCGGTGGACGTAGATGGTACTGCAGTGAATTTCTGATATTTTCACTCTGAGATTTCGTAATCTTAAATCACCGTGTTACAGTTGGGTTTATATTGGACATTCGCTGTACATTCGAACTTCTCTCTTCTATTTCTCAAGAAATAAACACACAAAAAGGACAATGTGTGTTGTCTTAATAATGTGTATTGAGTGGACATGGAAAAATTAAAAATATATTCAGTTGTATTGGTTCCATGTCCACTCAATACACATTATTAAGACAACACACATTGTCCTTTTTGTGTGTTTATTTTTTGAGAAACGGATTGCAAAACTGAGAGCACAGATTGCACACTGCTGTTGTGTTTTTTTTTATTATTTTTTTTTTTATCTGGCACTAGGGGGGCTCCGTAATATCAGAAATTCACTGCAGTAAAGCTAAAACACAATCAGTAAAGCTAGAAAACTGAGATTCTCACCATTGAAAGGTCTTGCCACTGCTCTCACTGCTTCTCCTACCGCTGCTGACAGAAGAGCTCTCTGATGGTTCGCTGTACAACCCTGTTGGCTGTGTGGCTCTGGAGGAGGAAGGCCCTGACCTTTCAGTGGTAGTAGGTAGGGGTGGGGGCACATCGGTCACCACCAAAAAGCGACTCTCCAGTTCCTCCATCAGCCTTTCCAAAACATAAAACAAGGTTTAGATACAAGGTTTAGATGTAAATACATTTCAGACAGAAGGAGACCAGAAGTTTTTAAAAGGACTGAAAAGATCTTCCACCTACCTGCTGATTGGGTCAGCTGCAGCCAAAATCTGACACAGCCGGCCGTACTTGAACACCCTCCCTGTTGCCAGAAGCACACGCATTTCCGCCTTTGCCCGCTCCACTGCTGCTTCGATCGCTGCTTCGTCGTGTGTCTTCATGCAGGCTCTGCGCAGATGCACCGACAGGCAGTCCCAGGTCTTCTTGCAGACAGGGCAGAGAAGGTAGTTCCTTTTGAATTCACTGGAAATAGAAAAAAAGACACTTCATTTAAAGCTTATTCAGTTAACCGTTTTTCCAAGCCCTTGTACTAAAAAGTACATAGAAAGGAGGATTTTTACAGTCAATAGTTTCTACAGTTGCAAATAGACTAATGAAAGTGTATCTTCACTATTAGAATGGGATCCATTATTGTATCCGGACGATGCAGAAAGGACAGTGCTGAAAATCTGGAAACAAAGAACAAAATAACAGTAAGTTAAGCAAATACAGTTATGCACACAAAATGTTAGAATCACCAAGCAAAACAAACAAGCAAATGCAGGAACAGAATAAAGAAAAAAAAAAAAGAACAAAACAGATTGGAGCGTCTTGAAAATCAGGAGCAATCTCAAAAGACTTCAGTGATGGACAAGCCTTCTGCTGAAAAAGAATGAGTAACAATGTGATGGCATTCTCATCCTATATATTCACTCTCACAGTGAGAGCCCAGCCCACAGTCACGCCCACAGTCACACCCACAGCCCAGCCCTAAAAACACCTTCACACACACCAATAATAAGCTTTGAGCACATCTTTACAGGGTACACTTAAATTCTTGTCATAAATTTTATTTAAACACTTATACAAATACTTCTGACTAGTTTAGATTATTATGTTGTACCACTAAAATATTATTTATAAAATACTATTCAATTTGCTTTCACATCCCTAATAGCAAGATTCAGGAACGACTTCCTGAAAATCTTTCGGAAGCTCGTCTCAAGCGCACAGGTCCTCTCATCAGAGGAGACCAGCTATCGCCGCTACTGCACGGCACTTTTGGTGTTACGTCACTTTCACTGCCCGGCAGCTGTGCAAGGCCTGACCGTAGGTGCAGCTATTTTAACGGTCTAAACGACTTTTCTCTTTTAATATGCTGTGGTGGTTATTTACAAATGTGTTCACTAACAAATTCTGCCTTTCCATTGTTTTTCAGGTGTCAGAGTGGGTCAACAGGAAGGAAGTTGACGACAGGATGGTGATTGGCTTCGGCCGAAATGAAACGATGCAGCAAGCTGCCCGTTTTGCCTCGACAATGGAGGAGGAAGCTGTAAGTTCTTTTGCTAGCCCATGATTTTAGTGGGGGTTTTGAAAGTGTATATAATTGTGTCTATACTGTACCTTGCAGAAATTGTTCAGCCTGTGGTTCAGATTGTCTGCATTTTATTCCTGAGACAACTGTAAAATTAAGTGCCTGCGTTTTTCACGTTCACACAGTGGTTGCAGGCATATTACTCGCACGTCCGGCCAAGAGTGATCAGGAGTGACCTGAACTGTGACAGGTTCTTCCTTTCGTCAGCTGGCACTGCTTTGCTCACAGTTTCGAAGGACCTTGGTGTGCTCCACAATTATGTACGTACCTACACAATTCGATGTACTCGTGTGTGATTGTTCACTTTCTATACAGAAAATATCAGACCCGATCATACTTCAATTAACATTTCATGTAACCTTTTCTTTCTGCAGTTATGAAAAAAGCTGGAGTGTGGGCACACTCGAAAACTTTTTAAGAGCCACCAGTCGTCAGGCGAGAGGTGCTTTAGAGACAGCGGCGGCTAACCGGACGGACACGGAGAAGGAGGCCGTGTCCTCTTACCTGGCCTACAACACTGCTGTGGCCAAACTGCACAGAGTACCTACGCCACAGACTGTAGTGGCCACGGCTACACTGCTGGACTCCTTGGCAGGGTAGGGTTCTTCATCTTAAACAGACACGAAACATCACAGTTGCATGTATTTGTTGTTCACCTAATTTCTAATATGTTAACACATACCTTCTTTCCTTTTACAGCTCTAACACCGACCGGTTTTCCGGTCCATCGGGCACAAAGTCTTTGGACTTTGCAGACTTTTTAAAGACGTTCCCGGCCTCGGCACACAGCAAAGCACCCACCAAACAGGACAGGTTAAAGGCAGGGTTTCCGGGCGATCGTGTCTTCTACGACAAGTGGCGTGCCGCCCAAAAGGCCAAAAGAATGGAACGGCTGCTGTGTAAGTACTCTGATCCATAAATACCATATTGACAACCAAAATGAATAGTTATTTATTTTTATATTATTATTATTATTATTATTATTTTTTTTTTTTTTTACAAGTGAGCAAATCGATGAGTTCCACCCACAAGCTCAAAAAGTTTGTTGTGATTTGTTCCTTTCGATAACTGACGTGTGTGACTGAAGTTATTTTATTTTTCATTCTTGAGGCCTTTACCCGAAAACCCCCAAAAAGCAGGGTGAAATACACGATTCTGAAGGAGGGGTGGAAGAGTAACTGTCCAAAGCCAGCGGATGTTTTGGCGGCATGGAAACCAGCCACCAAACTTGTCATCGAGACTGACGAGGACAGGAATGTGTCTCAGCAGACGTGGAAAGGCCTGGCCATCAAAGATTTTGGTGGCGAGAAAGTGTTGTAAATAATTTAACATATTAAATAAAGAAAGCAAGAGAATAACCACAGGACACGGAGGGTAGTAGTATATTGCCGCATTTATTGGGAATAAGGGGGGCTAGTAGGAGAATAAGAGGGGCTGGCAGGAGAATAGGAGGGAGAAAAAGATGGATGGTAAGGGGTATGCCCTGGTGAGGGAATTGGGCTCCGCGGGTCATCAGAATAGTCAGTACTGGGGGAACCCATTGCCTCGTAATCATTAGCAGAGTACAGAGAAGGCGTGGTGGCGACAGGACCCGTTTGAGTGGAGGCATCAACAAGGGTAGCAGCTGGGCTCAGCCGATATCGCAGAGGGGGAGGAAAGGTAGATGTTGTAGATGGAGTGCGTAGGACGTCAACCAAAAGAGCGAGGTCTGCAAATAGGTGAGACAGCTGGTATCTAGTGTTGAGATCAATGCCCTCCAGTCCCTCTAGGGCAGTGAATAGGAAACCAAGTCCCACGTTTTGAGCTGCATACCAATAAGACATAAGAGGCATGTAAAGGAGGGTATTCACCATGTGCACCTGGTCACTAGTAGCCAAAACAACATGCAGCACTAAGCAGCAAATAGGCCACCAAAAAAGGAAGGGAAGGAGGCAAAAGCAGGGAGCTATCTATAGGTCTATGGATGCAACCGCACACACACAGAAGGTAAGGGAGAAAGATGTATGAAAACACTGAAAGCATGAGCAGTCACAGACAAAAGCAAATAATCTCAAGCACTCACCCATGTTCAAAATTAGTGGAAAAATATCCACAGTTAAAGTCACAGATCCTGTTTGTCCTACGACCAGAAGCCAAGTGATGAACAAAACAGGAAGTACGGTTTTAAAAAACCCAAACTGGGCTGGGTCGAATCTAAGAGGATTGAGAAAAGGCTAAAACAGGAACTTAAGGGGTTAGGGAAATAGATAAAATACGATTATAAGGGTTGCTGAGATGGGGCACTGATGAAACATAAGGGTCGTTAGAACCTGTACAAATACGGACATAAGGGGAACGGGAGGCAAAAATACCTAGACATATTGGTATTTGGAAATAGAACAAGGGGCGGGGGCTCATAGGACAATTGTATAAAAGGGGAGCCCCGCTTCAGGCTAGTCAGATCACTCTTTGGGATATCTCAAACGGTTTGGAGCTCATGTATTTGGGCTGAAGTAAAATTGGACCTTTGCTTTTCCTCACTCACTGATTGTGTGATATTCTTTGAACTTGAATGGAGATTCGGCTGAACTAGCATGAGTATATCTTTGCTGAAAAATTCCTAACTCGTGTTATATCTGTACTGTATAGTGGACAAAGAATTGTTCCACAAAAGGGCTAGGTTAAAAAAAAAAAAAGTTATTTTAGTAATGAGGGGAGAAGTTATTATTGCTTAAATTATGGTTTTGCCATTTGTAATTTACCTTACAACCTAACCTAAAAATAAAAACAAAACACTGTTTGTAAACCTGTTGATTTTGTTCTTTTCATCTGATGCATATTGTTTTGCTGTCTTTTGCAGGAGTTGTTGCAACCCAACCCTTTTCCAAGGGTGACATCGTGTGTGATTACCATGGGAAGGTAATCACATACGCCCAGGGAAAAGTCATGATGCAGAATCTACAGGATGAAGCAGGGTACCTGTTTTTCTTCAGGACCGGGCAGAGGCATCTCTGCATCGACGCCCAGGCTTTTCCTTGTGAATGCCACCCCTGTGCAGACACAGTGGGCAGAAGAGTGAATCATTTATCCAAGCAAGCCAACCTGTGTCCAGAACCTTTCGTTTTGAAGGTGAATGGACAGGACGTGGATGTCGTCCTCTTCAGGGCCCTGCAGGACATCAGCGTGGACACCGAACTGAAATTTGACTATGGTGTAAAAAGGAAGTCCTTCCGAGGAGAGGGCCAGGATCTGCTATGGCTAGATGAGCAGCATAGCACATCAGTTGAGCAACCTCAGTCAAATGGGGTTCAGATCCCTATGTTGTAAACAATGTAAATATGTGAAAAGCCTAATTCTGTGTAGATTATTACTATTTTTTCCCCCCCATCCACTTTTGCAAAATAAAAATGTGACTAGAGTGTGTATTTTTGTCTTCACTTGTGCTAGTTTAAGGTGGCTATTAAGCAGACAATCTCTTTGACTCAATCTTTGGTAATTTAATTCAAATTCAAACTTGAAATCCTGGGGGAAAGCCTGTATCTTCTTTGCCTGTGCCAACAACAGCCGGGCCATTAAGGATGACAAAAGAGCATATTCCACCAGAGCATATTTTCATAGGTCAACTATTTAAAGAATTCATTAAACTTTTAATTATTATATTAAAGCTGAGAATTAGACCTTTGCAGAGATACCTAAAATGTTTATATGGGACCTTCTGGTAGTGAACAGGACATTATTTAGTGCAAGTTGAACTTTGAAGGCTCAAGACCAACCTTTGCCTGCCCCGGTGGACCTAGATGGTACTGCAGTGAATTTCTAAAATTTTCACCATGATTGAGGATTCCCTCGTGCAAGCACAAAGATAAGACACATGTTTATATAATAACTTGCATTTAATTTGATTTATTATTTCAAGGCACACTTCAACTGGGCAGCAAAAATCAGAAAACTGCTCAAAAATACTCCCAGGCCTACATGACCTCTGACCCAGGGAAGGCAGATACTGAAAGCCCTTATGGGTCTCAGAGGGAAATCTCTCTGGAGCTTCACCATTTTACCCAAAAAGCATTCACTAATCCTGTGGAAGCCCAAGGCTGAAAGCCCCCATGGAGCTCAGCTCAAGTGAAATCGCTATGGAAGTCCAAACTTTTACCACAAAATAGTGCACTTCACCCGGGGAAGTACACGACCCCACAGTGGGTCCATTACCAGGCGCACCGGCCATACCGGGGCACCCACACTTAAGCACTCCCCCCCCGGGTTTATCAAAGTCAGCACACCCCGCCAAAGATCCGGGCCCATGGGATAACTAAATCATGTTCGGACCCATGGGATAACTGTCGGATTGGACTTAGAAAAATTTTCAAAGTTTCTCAGAGATATACCAGGGCTCAGCCCCTGGTATAACTGTTCGGACTTGGAAAATTTTTAAAAGTTTTTCCACAGTCATACCTGGGCTCAGCCCGTGGTATGACTGAAAAATTTCAGTCCAGACAGGACTTTGAAAAATTTTTCGAAGTCCAGACAGTGCCTCTCACACAGCGGGCCTGTGGATGGGTCCGTTTCCCCCCCCGGATCATCCGGAGGACTGCAGCCATGGAGAGCTACCCGTGTAGCCAGGGCTCCCGGACAAAAAGATTGGATCGAGGGCTGACTTTCAAGGGATCGCAGCGATGTAGCTGCTCTGCCACTCACGACACCCCGGCCCAGAATCAGGTCGTTTACGAGTCATTTAGCACCAGGTTCGACACAAACTTGCGTTGCACAATCGGAGAGAGCGCGACAGGACGAGCGCCGGATCGTTAGCGAGCGGCTCTGCCCGCCAGGGAGGGGGACTGACTACTCCAGACCGACCGTAGACCTGCGGCGCTGCGGTATCGTTACGTTTAGGTGGATTTCTGACTTAGAGGCGTTCAGTCATAATTCCACAGATGGTAGCTTCACACCAGTGGCTCCTCAGCTAAGCACACGCACCAAATGTCTGAACCTGCGGTTCCTCTCGTTCTGAGCATGATTACTATTGCAACACATCAGTAGTGTAAAACTAACCTGTCTCATGACGGTCTAAACCCAGCTCACGTTCCCTGTTAGTGGGTGAACAATCCAACGCTTGGTGAATTCGGCTTCACAATGATAGCAAGAGCCGACATCGAAGGATCAAAAAGCGATGTCGCTATGAACGCTTGGCTGCCACAAGCCAGTTATCCCTGTGGTAACTGACACCTCCTGCTTAAAACCCAAAAAGCCAGAAGGATCGTGAGGCTCCACTTTCACAGTCTGTATTCATACTGAAAATCAAGATCAAACGAGCTTTTGCCCTTCTGCTCTACAGGAGGTTTCGGGCCTCCCCAGAGTGTCCCCACTGTCCCCCGGGTGGCCCGGGGGGGGCTTGGAAGCCAGAGACTACCGGGGCTCGCCTCCCCGGGCTAGTGAGGAAACGATAAGAGTAGTGGTATTTCACTGGCGGCTCCCGGCGGAGCGGGGCCTCCCACTTATGCTACACCCCGCATGTCTCTTCACAATGCCAGACTAGAGCTAAGCTCAACAGGGTGTTCTTTCCCCACTGATTCTGCCACGTCCGTTCCCTTGGCTGTGGTTTCGCTAGATAGTGGGTACGGACAGTGGGAATCTCGTTCATCCATTCATGCGCGTCACTAATTAGATGACGAGGTATTTGGCTACAGTTCATGGTCGCATGCGGATTTTCAAAGGAGTTTATGGTGTCTTGTCCACCATACTACCAGCATATAGGTACTTGCAAGCAAGGCCCTAAATGCTGAGACTATACATCTAAGCATAGTATATATACTTACAATCGTCAGTGATAGTGACCTCGATGAGCCGCAACCAGTTCAGAGGGAGGCCTCTCAGCCGATCGCTAACGTTCTCAGACGACGAATAGTTATCCTTCTCTGTTGCCACCGAAACGGCATGTCTCTTTGGTCCTTGCTGGCCCAAATGTAGCCTATTACCCAAAGACACTTAAAATTCAACATAGAAGCAAATACTCACATCTGTGAACCCAGTTGGAGATAGAAAAAGATTTTATTTCCACCTCACGAGATCCACACCAATGAGAACTCTCAGAAGTTATCCGACACCTGGAGCTCAAGCTCCAGTATTTATACTGTATTTACACAGTAGATAACCAATATATTTTAGAAAGACTATGATTTTCATACCAATAGGGTTAAAAAGCGCTCATCTACATTACCATGATGTTTAAAAAAAGGCTTATCAAATTTACCATGATGTTTTGAAAGAGGACTTTCTGACTACCATTAGGATTGAAAGTGGGAGAGAGAGAAAACAATTTTAGAGAGACCTTAGTCTCATGTTATCTCATAATGTGTGCGCGTTGGGGCCTTTGTGTATGTTACGTCTGCACGCCCGCCCTTGACTGTACGAGAGTGTGTTTCTCAGCCTGCCCTCCTCAGCTCTTATATTTCTCTGTGACTAATAAACCATAGTGTGTTACTCTTAAAGATCTTAAAGTGTGAATCCAACCAGTCCTGTGAATTTTCAATAAAATTACATATTACTCATACTAGGTCTCCCTCGTGTTTATTTCATGTCATTTTTATCCACAACATTCCCCCATCTGAGGCTATAAAGCCTCATGGACTACCTTAATTAAGCGGGTATCTGTGGAGAAACTGGTTCTGCCGCACCCCATGGCCGTCCCCCGCTAGCTGTCGGAGGATTACTCTAACGAAGCCATAATTCCTGCGCTCATCCTCGTAATCAAATGGGTCCCTTACAGTAACCACTTCTACGCTACACTGATCAGGATCTACATGTCCCTATCTTTCTCAACTGGGCCTGTCAGCCCACAGTTTTGTATTTGTCGGGACCTGCAGAGTCTTGCTTCCCCCCGCCCAAAAAAAATAAAACCCCAAACCTTCGCAGTCAGGGATGGGCGAAAAAACCTCCTATGAGGAAAAATTCCCACCCTGCCAGCACTATGTGCTCGACAGCACCATTATACTTTTCTCGTGCCTGAGTGCATCACACTTTGTTGCACATCACATGTCACGGGTCATATCACAAACATTTTATAACAATGCAATGTGACAGTCTCTGTTGGCAGTATCTCTCTGTATGCTGGTTGTCTTCAGCTCAAGCACTTTACGTACTGTAGAGAGCCACCCTTTGGGGAGACGTTAGGCTAGCACTTACACCCAGGGTATGGATCACCACATCATCTCATCCTGGTCTGCCATTGACTTGAGAGTTCGACGATAAGGTCTCTTGAGGGCAGACCCCCCCGTTGACAGCAGCTTCATACCGGACCTTCACGTGTTCCCCCTCCACCTCGTCATTGGAGGATCGAGCATCCTCAGGGAT